>NW_026614170.1:0-16610 GCF_026230105.1 Diorhabda sublineata
ATTCTACTGAATAGAATCACAACTCAACAATTTTATTCCCCAAATCAATTTATTTTTCTTTGGCGATTTAGCAAGTTTTTTTATTGGCTTCACAAAACTACTTTCATCTTCAACGCATTCATTGACAAATTGGTTCCTTAAATCATTAGCATTTTTTCATTATTTAGTAGAAAATCCGCAACCTCAGGAGAAGCAGGTCTTGAAGTAGCAATCTTGTACAAATTCTCGTTATATAATGTTTGATCGAATCAATTTTTTTCGATTATTTCAATGAAATCAGCAATTTGTTTTCCATACATTTTTATTCTATTGGGTTGTAATTTTGCTGTGACATCTTACCTTAAGACAAACATCCAAGACATGTGCGTTGACGTGCAGCTATAAAATTAGTAAAGTGAGCAATTCCACTAAGTCATTTTGCCACATCGGCATTTATAGTTGGTTCTAAAGTGAGATCTATTGGTTCTCATGAGAATGACTTATCAGTTCTCTTGACTCCAAAATATCCTTTATTAAAATCATCTTCTAGTCCGGGATAGATTTTATTGACATTATTCAAATTATCTGAATATTTTACTCAATATCGAGCGTAATTAGGTTGATTAATCAATTGATTGGGATAATAAATATTCGTGTTGGTGATAAATGTTCTGAATAACAATTCCCATCATCTTAGTTTAATTCGCTATGGGAATTATTATCGATGTTTTGGTAAAACTCCACAGTATCATGTCAAGTTTCTTTTCCGTCCAAGGTGTCAATGTATCTTATCAAAATTGTCATTGGCAACACCAGGACACAGTGAGGAATTTATAATGATGTCTGGCGGACAAACTTGATACCCTTATAACGATGGAATTGTTGCTTCTGTTTCCAATTCTTCTAGAGTAGTGTAGTTACAGCAATCTCCTAATCTATTTGAAATAATAATTTTTTTTACTGGTTGTTGGACTTTTCATCGTCGTACCAAGAGTAATACGTTACCCAAAAAAAAAATGCATCAGCAGCAATGGAGGAACTCAATCCATAGTAATTTACACCGTCTTTGCATCTAATATATTCACCCCCAATAAAAACTTTGGTAAATTTGGTAAAATTCTGCTAGCTAAATTAAAAAAATGCATTCATACTCAACGCCATTTCACCTTGTTTATTGTTTGTAATATTTCACCCTTTAGTTCTTGCAAAATTGAGTGTGGTAATGAGATCTGATAATTTAATATTTCAAATATTCGTGATATTTTATCTTGAATCTTATCAAAATATAGTTTGCATAATTCTTGATGACTTAAATAAATAATTTAATAAGGAAAAATTTAAATATTAATTAATTATATTGTTAATATTAATTATTAAAAATAAAATTATTATAAGAGCTTAATGAATTACTAATTACGTCCCTATGTATTTCGAGTTTCTTTAGAACCTCTTTTTTTTTAAAACTCTTACTTTGTCTATTTACATCTTCCACTATTTCTTTTAGCTTCACTCAAAATCTTCCCAAGTTAATAACATTGATTAAGTTTAGTGTGTCTCGGCTCGTTTTAGTATAATCGTACAATACATAAATACATAAAATCTATATATAGGATATAATCATGTAACCTTAGTATAGAGACATAAATATTAAAAATTTAAGAATATAGACACATAAAGAATAAGAATATATATAACCATAAATTACACGTACAACTTATCATACACGAATTTCGTAGAAGTACTTACAGTTTTTATACACTTAGGGTTGCGACTGGTGCCTTTAGATCTCAGGTATTTTCTGTGTGTTTTCCAGACGGACCATACCAGTTTCAGGATTAGAATGATCACTATTACGTACATTAGCTCTGTCATTTGATTCATTGATTGTTCGTCCTGGACTATGAAATTGTTATTTACAGCTCCGTTGTCTTGGACTTCTTGTTTTGATGATTTGTTTCTTAATTAAGGATGTTTTTGCTGAATCAGTTAGTTTACTTAACCAATGTATGTTGATCAGGATCAATTAGTAGCCTTGTGTTTCGCTGGATCGCCATGTGTTGTTGGGGTATTTGGTCAGGAACAGTAATAATAAAAACATACAAAAATCACTGGGTGTTTATTACGTTAACATAATACTTACGGCTAAGCCTTTTGACACTAAATACACTTTTCTATAATATACGTAAAACCGGCCTAATATACTAAGTCGACGAACTACCATGTCGAGAAATCATGTTTCCATTAATACTCTCTCTTTTGTATGAAGTGTCAGCAATATATATGTGTTTTCATGGTTATTGTGTACTCGACAAGGCTGGTATTGTTTACCTCTAATGAAAGTGAACACGATCTGTATTTGTTTCTAAACACCGTACTGTTTTTAGATTCCTTCGAGTTATTTTAATAATTTAAAATATAAATCTTGTTATGATCTTTTTCGAGTCACGTTAGTTCGTTTAATAATAATATCTAAATTATTTTATTAAAATGTTAAAGTACTTATCAATTATGTAATTAATTAAAAATATATATAATCAGATATGGATTCAGTACACTTTGTTTCTGGGTCGTAGAAATGTACCCAAGTCTCATTCATAGTAACAATTCGGTTTAAGAAGTCTACATCGTTTTCAAATCGAGCACAGATCAAACGAAAATGCTCTACCCTTCTACGCTTCTTGTCAACATTCAAACATTTGGGGATCCATTTTGCAGCAATTTTTCTCATGTCCAAATTGACGTAAACTATATAATGAACGCGTTCGTATGAAATATTCAGTGCTGCAGATATCCGTTTTAGCCCAATTCAACGATCTGATAAAATCATGAACTACATTGATATTTTCGGGGATTGACACAGAAACTGGCCTTCCTGATCGGTCATTATCTTCAAAAGAAAATTTACCTGTTTTGAAGCTTGCAGTCCAATTTTTCACGGTCGCATACGAAAGACATTGATTACCAAGAGTATTAAGCATATCTTCGTAAATCTGCTTCAAAGCAACCCATTTTCTAACACTCTCAAAATGCCTTTACTTGTTTCATGCCTTTCTAAATGCCGAGACAAATGTTGCCAGTCATATACCTGCGGCCAACAGGCTGGATCATTTAATAATTTCTTATTTACCTAAGAATATCTTCACTATCTTCAGTTTGTGTATTTGCTGGCGTGGGAGTGTTCGTTGTAGCTTGATCCAGCGTGTTCTTTTCCACTACTTCGGGCGCTTCGGCGTACGATTTATTTTCTTCCAATTTTTCCAGTCGTTCTTCTTTATCCTTGTTTGACTCAAAATATTGAACATGTGGGTTTTGGCTACATGGAAGTTGTGGTTCTTTATTGCTCCTGGACACAAAAAACTTTTTTAATGATCCAGCTAATCGTTTTTTGTCTCTTTTTCTAACTTCCTTTTTCGGTATTGTGAACATGCACTGGCTATTTGAATTTTAAGCAATATGTTCTAGTATTATTTCACTATTTAAACTCAGTTCAGAATCTCCTGATGTTTGACTATTTAATCCCGAAGAAACAACCTTACATGCGATCTCATTGTTTGAGTCACGTCTTTCGCAATAGTTCTACTAATATCTACTGGAATACTCGATAATAAAACGTGCGGACAAAAATATAATTTTTGAAACGTTAATGACGCAAAAATGTGTGTCTGTGAGACCTATCTAAAGACAAAAATTTTAAAATTACGCGTTCAATAATTATTTAAAAATTCAGTATTATTATCTAAACAGGTAGGATGAGTATTAATAAGCGCTATCGCCAGCCAGGTAGCCCAAACACCAACTGAAAGAGCAAGAAGAACGACACATATAAAATCAGCTGACCTAAATTTCTTGTTTTCTAAACGTTGTCAGCTTCCATAATATAGAAAAATTATTGTTGATTTTGTTATTTGTTCCAATCGTTCGCGTATATTTCGTCAATTATTAAGGTTAAAACTACATGAAGGAACAGAAGTATAAATAATAGACTATAACAGAAGCAGCAGCAGTAGCAAGCACATTTGTGATAAATTGTATCTAAATGTGCCAAAACAAAAAATTTTGAATTATAGCATTGTGTAAACATTACATAATGCCTTTGTCATAGATCTAGTATTTCCATTTTGTTGATAGACTACAAAATGGCAGCTGAAAAGACGAGAAACGATTGAACCTAACCACAATTGAAATGTGTTATTGATGAATCAGTTATATATGTAATACTCCTGTATGGACCGTTGGTATGGGAAAAAACGTCCCTACGTTACGGTGCCGACAATATTCATTTTCCCTCTCGTTCGACACACTTTATCTATACTGCGCATGCTTCATGCACGCAAAAGATGCGCAGAACTAACTGAAGCGCCCGGAGAGAGAACGTTACACTATTTGTTTCACTTCAAAGTAATCTTTTTAATAGAATTATCGTTGCTCTATGCATTAACTTGAAATTTATAAGTTAATAGATGATTCGCCACATATGATTACACCTATTATTTTTCTCACAATTCTAGCTCGTCAGTAAATCACAAAAAATAGAAGTTGCAAAAGAGTTTACGGAATTCAAGTATCACAATCATCAGTGAGAAATTGTATTAGAATAGTAACGAAATACAAAACGAAAGTCAGAAGGAAATCAAAATATTTGTCTGTAAATCTACTGAACAATATCTATATTTCTGATTCAATTTTAACATGATCTACCATGGAAAAATCATCGCTGCATTAATTTGAAATTTAAAGATTAATAGATGATTTTGCGTTAACTTCAATAAAACATGTAGTTAAAGTATCTTGCCTTGTATAATAAATCCTTCTAATATTTCAAGCTTCTAGAAATCAGTGTAGTGTCGAATCGTAAGGACTTTTTTCATATTCGAATGCTAATAATTTTTGAAATAAATCTATTTGTGTGGTCTTAGTTTTTCTCATATTTGACCAGAAAACGAATATCTTATTCTTTCAAACGAAGGTTTCAACAAAATGGTTTTGTCTTTTTGGGTAATAGCACAATTTTCTATGCCAGAAAAAGTATCGAAATGTTTTTATTTTGAAACTGTCGAACTCTAATTCCATAATTTGTTAGATGTATCCCTTTAGGATTTTTTGGAAACTATTCGGTTTAATACGATCATGATGTCTGTCGTAATCATATGATAGGATCCTACTAAATGAAAATTTAAAGTTCTTGTAAAAAATGTTTTAAATTTGAAATTTCCACCAAATATTGGACGCGCCCGCCTTTCAAATACTGTCATCAAAATCTGGTTCTAGGTTAGGATCCACAATCAGCCGATAAATGATCTATCTCCTCTCAAATAATAATAGTGTCCTAGAAGCTCTTTTAATGATTTGACTTACCTGGAATTACATAAGCTAATTCAACAAGCAAAGATTAATCAATTTCTAAATGATCAGAAAGTCTTCCAGGAGTGTGTTCTAAATATGGAAACGTTTCGAGACCATATTTCTGATTGAAACTTTCTCAGAGGTCTCAATTTCAAAATCAGATGTTCTCTCATTTTATTTCTGATATTTCCGTTTCGTTTAGTTAAAAACTCTTAATGATATTTGATATGCAGCTCGCGTGTCCTTCAAATTCTCACAATTTTCTTACGTGTCATACTTTTATCGTTTTATTCTTAACTTGTTCCTGAGAAATGCGTTAAAGAAATTACTGTTTTTTATTCAAAACTTCTTAATATGATTTGATTTCCATGAAATGAAAAATCAAATGATTGTGAGACCAACGCTTGTGTTGGCGTCACAGAGCTGGCAGTGTGCCCAAGGTTCTGTCGATGCTAAAAAATTGCTTATGTTATTAAAATATAAGAAAATGGCATCTTCGTCATTATTATTTTGTTTTTTGGTTTTGATTATTTTCAGCATTCTTTTTGAGACCAGGAACATTAGAATTGGATGTTTTCCCTGGCTTCTTCAAATTTTCTAGATATTTTATAAAGAGTTGAGGTTAGGTTAGGTGCTTTTCTTCCTCTATTAGATCTCCTTACTGCGAGAAAGTTTGGAACTTGATTGTACAGTTTGAATATTCGTATCTTGTCTGGGTATTGAAGACTATGAAGGCTATTTAGTGCACGTTTAAGACGATAAACATGGCAGAGGACGACAGCTGCAGATTCTAAGAGCAACCTATATAGACGGTAGAATATTTTGCGAAGGTCCTGCTTCCCAATAATCTAAATCTGAGCATGGAAACTTCAGTTGAAGACATACAATTATAAGTTGTTTTTAAATCGACTATAAAGCATCCTACAAGTTGGAGATTTGCATTTTTTTATTCAATCTTTTTACAGCAATTTCACTTATTTCTTCTTTTAAATTAGTTCAACAGGGTTGCTACTTGAGTTTTGAGATATGGCATCACTCCATTTGTATACATTCCATATTGCATGAATATTTGGTTGTCGAAAAAGATTTCGTTCGAGTTTGATACCGCATAATTTGGCAATCGCTCAAAAAAGAACTAGTGAAAATTAGCTGTAAAATCGTGAAATTAGGATCGTGATTTCTTATTATTTTCGCAGATCAAAAATAAATTGGGAGGTCAACGTTTTTGTACACCTGAAGAAGCGGTTGATCCGTTTTTTGAGGTTATCAGCGATTGAGACCGTGTAATCATCCGTGTCCTGTCAAACCATGATATTTGCTTCCCATTGTCAGCAAGAAATTTCCCTCGAACAGTTTTTAGTAGATGAGCAACGTATGTCTGACTACAGAAATAGGGAAAACCGTGTGTTAGAGAGAGAGCAGCGAGACAATGTGTAAGAGAGAGAGAGAGAGAAACTTCGTTTTTGCGCATGCGTAAAGTTATATATTCGTTGCGATGATAACAGCGGGAGCGCTGATATACCAAGTCGGTTAAAAGTCTTTGGGTTTTAAAAAATTATATATACCGTTATTATTCGCTAATCTTGTAACATAAAAGTATAACGTATAAATAAAAAGAGATTTTTTGTCAATGTAAGGTATCACGCACGTAATCGAGACAGATTCGTTGCGATGATAACAGCGGGAGCGCTAATCTTGTAATATAAAAATCTGCGGTTAACTGATAGCGTCTTATTACTGAAATACAGTTAAAAGTAACGTATACCGGGTGACTTAAAAGTAACATAAAAAAACAACAATAACAATAATAATTATTTATTTAAATCATTGATAACTTTAACTTTATAAAAGTATACAAATTCTCTAAGAGCATTGTGTAACATATCGTTTGGTGTAATAGAACAAAATGCGTATAAAATTTGTAAAGGACTTTCGGAGAAGGTATTTTTACAGAAATCCAAAACATTATAATAATATTCACAAAAATTCAAATTTTCTAACACAGATATACGTTGTATAATTAAATTATTTAATTCTAAAATTTGCGATACTTCTTCTTCATCCATGTAATACTCAACACCATGTTTCTTGACTAAAATTACCTTACTGTCATCGTAATTCAATGGGGTGATGGTACAGTAATCTCCACATGGTAATGAATCAGGTTTGAACTCGTCTCCGGTATGAAAGATCTGTTGTGACATAATTGAGATAAAGGTATTCCATTCATAAGTACTGAAAGATATTTTGCTGAACTTAAGATGTTGAGATAAGATAACAGCAGGTGTGAATGATCTTGCAGGACTTATTCCACATTTTACTTCATACCCCGAAATTGGATACTGTGTTGAAAGCAGGTAAATGTTTTCAGACTTGACAGCAGTCTCATAGTTTTCCAATATTCTATCTAACTCTGAACTGTAGTTACTCGAATCAGATTCGATGTCGACAATACCACTATCTTGGGAACTCATGTTGCTAACTGGGTTTGATATCCAAAGCTCACTCCAATTTATAGAGCTCTTTCAAGGTTTTTAGCGCGGCGAACCGAAAAAAAAAAATCTATACAATATCAATATTTTCTATCCAACTGTTGTGTTTGTTATCCAAACCAAGCCACTTGACGTACATTTTGTTACCCTTTTTTCTGAGCACCTTTTCAACTAAGTAAATGTCTGGATTCGATGTTTTCTGTAGTTCTTCATGATAGAAGCAGCCGCTGATTGGTGTACCTTGCATGTCTTCAAGTAAATACGTAGCAGGATTGGTAATTTTAACTTTGGTGATTTTGAATAGTCCTGTAATCCAATTGGGTTTATATCCTTTTTCAAAGACATGCTTTGCCTTGGATATGCGCACAATGTCGCCAACTTTAAATTTTCGTGGACCGGCTAACTTTAAATGACTATAGGTGTTATTCAAAATAGATTTTTCGTTGAATTTGTTGACTTGAGAAGGTTTATATTTTGATGTGGAATGTTTTGTTATAGTTTTGAGTTATTTCAGGCAGAATATCAATCCATTTGTAGGTGCCATTTAAACTGAAATACTTGTAGAGTTTCGATTTTAGCGTTCTTATAACTCGCTCTGCCATAGAGGCTTTCATTGTACTAAATACGCTATAATGATTTATGTTGTGTTTTCTCATTAAATTTTGAAATTTGCTGTTGTAAAATTCCTTTCCCTGATCAGATTGCAGATTTTTTGGTATTCGTCTAGTGTGAGCGAGAATGTCCGAGAATGCCCGAGTAATCTCCTCTCCGGTCTTCGTTTTTAGTGAGCGTGTCCACACAAACTTTGAAAAACAATCAATGACGACCAGTATCATTTTATGATTCCTATTTTGTGATGCAAAATTCCTCATCTCCGCAAGATCCATTTGCCAAAGATCGTCAAGACCCTTAATAATAGTGCGTCTCCGAGGAAATTTTTTCCGTATCGGTTTGTGGAGTTCGTTTACAAGATAAATTTTTTCTTTAGAATACATATTATGCCGTACTACCAGCTAGCTTCAGCTCCAGACTGTTAATGCGGTTAACGGTATTCGTATTCATAACCTTAATATTGTTTACAATGCCCGAAACGTTAGTTTTCATATCAGAGACGGATCTGATATTTTCTGTAATTTCTATTTGTAACTCACGTATGCTCTCAACACACATGTTAATAGAAGCAGTGAATTCTTTTCGAATAAATATTTTGGCTGCAACAATTGAATCGTCAACGTATTTCTTCGTAGCCATATCCCTAGCTGCTACAGGGGGATTTCGCGAAATAAATGTATCAATTTCGTTAGTTTTATTTTGTAAGTTAGTAATGTGCGCCTGTAATATGGGGATTTTCGTTTTATGAAGCTCATTTCGTTCAATCCTACAGCTAAATCCTTTATATCACGGTCTTGTTGGTGCAGCACCACACCATGTGCTTGAATTAATGGCGAGTTGATAGCACGTAGGTCATTCAACTGCACATCAACATATTTTTTTGTTGCAGCATCACTATTTGTTGTCGGTTCCTTAACATTACAAATTTTCATATTTTCAATATCAATATTACCGTCCTGTGTATGAGGAAACGTAATTTTCACTGGTAAACGCGCATAGGGCGTTTGATGTCTATGTCCGAATTTATCGACTGGCATAATTAAAATGAACAAGTTTCAACTTTTATTATTCTATTATATCAGCCTCCTTGAGTTCATTGATAATTGCTACTATTTCGTTGTCGTGTGACGTATTACCTGCCTCTTTTGAAGCAATCAACAACTTCAAACGTTCCACCAATTCATTCGCATCATCCCAATAAATATACTCCATAGGTTTATCATTATATCTTAAACGATCGATGCCTTTTCCTTTTGCTGAAGGAATCGATTTTAGACGAGTCAATACCTGCGACGATCTATTCGTCGTCGTTAGAGATTTTGTTTTGAATAAAGGTTTTATGATGTAGTGATATTTTTCAGTACTTGACCCCTTAAGACGATCTAACGTGTCTAAATGAACTTCAGTTGTTGTCAAAAGATTTTTATAGTTCTGTAAATCTTGATCATTGTAACTGGGATCTCGGTAAAATAGAAGCTCATACAAGCCTGGTGTTCCAATTACATATCTTCCTCCTTTGTTTTTCTCAGGTAGTATGTTTATATTACCGGTTTTTCCATCAAATGCAATTCGACGTTTGCCTAATGACCAACCGATTTCATCGTTGTATATCGGACCATAATTTTTATCAATTTTATCATCTTTTTGGAAGTAATCTTCAATGAACTGATAACTGATGGCTGGATATTGGTCCAAATAATCTGCGAAAGCTTCCTGGGAAATTTCGGGGCGCATCTCTTCTGGAGATTCAGAACGTGTAATATTTCCGAATTCATCGGTTTCGGCTACCGGTTCCGTTTCGAGAAAAGGTGTAAACACATCATCATCAGGTTCTTCCTTCTTTATTTCCTCTTTTGGATTTAAATTTGTAATCGTTTTTTGTAATGTCTTTGAGGATTGCACAATTTCTTCAAGTGGTTTAGATATCGGCTTGAATAGTTTATTAATAGACTTATCTTGCTCTGATTTACCTAATTTCAACGACAAGTATTTTTTGCGAATCGATCTGGCAAGTTCGGACACTTTTTTCTTGCGCAATGCATTAGCAACCTTATCGTCAGACATTTTGGTATGGACTAAAGATGCAGCTTACAATTTTATATATTTATCGAATCCTTTGCGATACCTACCACCATTAAGGGTAAAATCCTTCATAATTACCAAAGTACTATAGCGATCACACCAACACTTTGAACACACATTTTTGAATGTGTCAAACGTCATGTCTGGAGATACGTGTTCGTCGAATATATGTTTCAAGTTCACCTCATCCTGCTTGAATAACACAATAACATTACAATTGTCGCGAATAAGCTGTTTCGGTATTTTTGAGTATGTTTGACAAAGATATGCAGCATCAATATCTTTATGTCTACACATGGAGTAGTATTCACGAATTTTCTGCTGACCGTCACAGGCTACGTCATCGAATAAAAAGATGGAATTTGGTCGAGCTTTCTCTGGACTAATTATTTCCTCATTGTCTTTAAATGGGAAATACCCAACACCCTTGACTTGCGCTATAACTTCTTGTAGCAATTGATACTTTGGTTGAAATAACGATTTTGAATAGACATAAACATTTTTGAATTTCGCGCCATTTGGATTGAATAGGAGCGCCAGCACGACGTTCGTCTTACCACACCCACTGGGGCCACATATAATGGCACGGAAAGAATTTGGCAACAATTTACCATGTTTGCCAACAGTTGGTGTTGAGGTGAAATCCAGATTTTCAATGGGTATAGTCTGCTCTGGTTGAATTATTTTCATTGTGTGTGTCGTTTTTCGTAGTACTACTCTTTAAATATAGGTGTCACCAATTAAGCGTGTCAGTCTTAATGTTGGTGTTTGAAGGAGAGGGTATTTTGAATTCTCTCATCAATAAACTACCTATTGAACTTCACTTACCTAGCTATCAGTACTGTGGACGTAAGTAAACCACCCAAAGTAAAGCTTGGGCACGCGTCAAATCAAAAGACGCTTCACTGGGAGAGAAAGCTGCTGCATTACTTGTAACAGGCGGAATGAAGGTGAAAAGAAAGCTGGGAATGGGTTGTCGTCGCAAACGTCGTTCCTTGCATCGAGATGTTATTCTGAAAGTGGGAAAGTCATTGAAGAGAGGAACATCTTTGAAAGACACCGCAACGTTTGCCTTACGAGCAGCCAAAGCACTTATTAAAGAATTTGGTAGCAAAAAAGAAGTCGAGGTTCCTCGAGTAATACCTGTAGCGAAATCCGGAGGTTTCCTACCACTTATTCCTTTGTTTGCCGGTCTTTCGACACTACGTCATAATAAGGCTATGGAACGTGTAGGATCTGGCCTATACTTGAAAAAGTATTCAAAAGGTGGATTTGGATTGTATTTAAAAAAAAACAAAAAAAACTAATAAAGCTACCCAATCACGCACTATCTGACTTTGACATTGCGCATTATGCAAAATTACTTAAAATACCACATTTTCGAGGAGTTTTCATGCGAGACACCCTCTCCAAAGACGGTCCTCGAAGACAAGAATGCGCAGTGGTTAATTTAGATGTCTCTAAGAATAGTGGGAGTCATTGGGTGGCTTACAGAAAGATAAACAACGATGTAGAGTATTTTGATTCATTTGGTAATTTGAAGCCGCCGAAAGAAGTTGTTGAATATCTGGGAAAGAGTGCGAGAATTCAAAACTACAATCAAATAAATTGCTGACATTTGTGTTTGAAATTTCTACAGCAACAATGACGAGCGTAGAACTATTACTACAACATATCTACCATGGAAAAACATTGAATAGTTTTACTGCCGAAGAACTAAAGCACTTTCCCATTGAACATCTAATAGAGTGTGTAAGACCTTATGTGTAAGACCCTAATATCGAGGAAATTTTGAACTACAAATACGACTACCTTGTTTCATCCATTACAACCGACCTGATTGGACAACACATTGTGATGGTCCTCCGAGCTCTCAAGCCACTTGTTTTCTTTGTAACACTAAATAGAATAAACAAGTAGTATTATTTAAATTCGAACATCACCCGAATTCCATTAGTCACCATGTCACAGTTGCTGAGAGTAAACAGCATCAATCATGAATTTACCTTTCAACCTACTACGCCTATTGTGCTCGATCCGAATAATGATTACGAAATAGCTTTGCGATCTTTTCATTCTTATCACAGTATACCAAACATTGAAAATTGTAAGTTTTACTACTACGATACCAAGGGCAAGCTTCAAAGTTTTGATTTTCCCACAGGATGTTACGAAATTGCCGATCTTGAAGCGTTTATACGAGATAAACTGGGTGTGGACAATTCAACTAGCCCAGAGGGTATATTTTCACTAAAACCCAATCACAATACGTTGAAATGTGAAATTTCCAGTAAATACAAAATTTCATTCAAAGAAGATAATAGTCTTGGGAGAATTTTGGGTTTTTCACCGAAAATAATCGACGCAAACAAAATACACTCGTCAGATCTCCCCGTCAAAATCATTAAAGTATCTAGTATTCGCTTCGATTGTAAGATTACCACTGGAGCCTTCGATGCAAACAGACCTGCTCATAATTTGCTCTATTTACCTGTTATACCACAACGTGAAATAACCAATATCACCGTCATCGCTTTAGACCAAGACGGTCAGCCTGTAAACTTTCGTGGAGAACTAAGTACGTTGGTGTTGGAGCTTAGAGCGCGAAGCAAATGGGACTAATAATAAATCATCATCATAAAGACAGTCTACAGAGCATTCAACTTCATTAGATAAGCTACCATCAAAGCTGAAGCAGCTCACGTTCGCAAACAAATTGGTTCTGCAATCGTTGGGTTTTAAATTGAAAAATGACAACAATGTATGGAAAACGTCAACGCCAAAACGACAACATGCCTCCAATGTTTGATATCTACCGTAAGCCGATGTTTGACGATTCAATTCGAAAGGCTGAATACAGAACCTATGCTCCATTTATAAAGTCATTCAATTGCAGTGACATTGTGGAGTTTAGCATTAATCAGGTTGATTCGTTCTTTGCAATGAGCGAAACTTTGTTGTGCAAGTTATGTGAAGTTATTTTGCTCACTTTATATAAAAATATCTGTGTCAGCTTTTGACGATAAAAGAACTTTATAAATTCATGATCATTCATTTTTACATTCATTCTGTTTGTAGCTCTGAAATTGTAAACTGGTGTAAAAATAGTTCATTTTTAAAAAAATATTTTTTATACAAAATATCTTAACTGGCGCAGTCACAGTAGGATATAGTCGTAGTTTTGTGTTTTCGAAAAGTCACGGCATCGAGACCGCTTTTGTGAAAAAACGGAACGTGAGTTTCAACTCTTAGACGACAACGACCTACACCAACCAGAGAAAGCAGAATCACGTAGGGAGAACTTCAAGAAGTACCTGTAAGTACCGAGTTTTCCTATTACACTTCCCTAATTTTAAGATAGGTAAAATATTTCCCGGTCGGAAATATCAACTACCTTTTATATTTAGGCATTAGAAAATATATATAATTATCCTGTTTATTAATTAATGGATAATTCTGACATAAATATTGAAGAATTGATTTCAAGTTTTAACAAATCAATAAATTTAGAAGAAAACGATAGTTATAACAATAATATTTCAAACAATATGGCTAACAATAATGAACAGATTAATATCCAAATGTTGAAATTATCAGTAGACTTAATTGCACCGTACGATGGCAATACATCGACTCTTATACAATTTATAGAGAATTGCCAATTTCTCATTGATACATATAATAATGTAGGTAATTTAGTGATCAATAATTATATCTTAAGAGCTATCCGCTCCAAATTAATAGGTAGAGCAAATCTTTTAGTTGGATGTAGAACAGAGTTAGATAGTTGGAATTTATTGAAAGATGCTTTAGAACAATGTTTTGGCGATATGAGATCATTAGAATGTCTAGAACAAGACCTTCTAATGGCACATCCTTTTAAAAATGAAACAACATTAGATTTTGCTAAGAGGCTACAAGTGTTAAGAAGTCATCTGGTTCAAAGAATCAATAGCTTTTCTTTAGCAGAAATGCCTGCTAATACTAAAGAAATATATCGCAGACAATATGACCAAATGGCTTTAAAAACGCTTATTAGGAATTTAACCGGTTTGCTTCAACATACAATTAGACTCAAGAATCCAGTTTCAATAGAGCCGCTATTACATTTATTATTGAAGAAGAAAATTTCAATTATTCTCAAAATAATTTCAGATTTAAAAGTAATATTACGAGAACTGTCACAAACTCAGAAAATTATAACAGACCAATATCAAATAGTAACAACCGATATTCAAATTATAACACATATCAAAATCAGATGTTCCGACAACAAACACCTCAAACTAATTTCACCTAACGAAACCCAAATCCCACACAAAGTCCAAACGATCAAAACCCAACAAACAATCTTCCTAGACAACCAATTCCAGTCCAACCTCGACAAATAACTAGACATTACCCGACCAATAGACAAGTATTTGGGCAACAAAAAAACGTCTTTGCACCCACTGGAAAAACTCCGGAAAACAAACCAGAACCAATGTCAATAAATTCAAGAAATACTTTCACCATACTTTCAGACCTAACCAACCTAATCATTATTTCAGACCTTCAAATCCGAGAAACTTCGTTTCGCAAGAATTACACCAAATTCAATCAGACTCTCATGGTTCAAACAGCGACTACTCCGATTTTCAGATAAATCACGATTCCGAAAACCCTGCTTATGAAAGCGACCCTGACTACTCAGATTCCGTCACATATAATGCCAATTTTCCAAATGAGAACACAAAAAATTTTCGTATAACGAGCCACAAAGACAATGCAACATAAATGAAATATTTTCTGATTCTAATAACGTTCAATTACCATACATAAAAATCAAAAACCCTCCAATAAAACTCCTAGTAGATACTGGCAGTATGCAATCAATTTTAAATCCTAGTATCGCAGAAAAATTCTTCCCTAATAATATTTATCATGAAACAACCATAATATCGACAGCAGTAGGTCATAAAGATGCAAAATTCAAAGCGGATATTCCAGCTTTCCCCGAATTTAGCTCACCCTGTACTATACCATTTATTTTATTTAAATTTCATAACTATTTCGATGGCCTCATCGGTCTGAATGTAATAAAAAAACTTAGATTATGTGTTGATTTCGAGAATAATATACTTAAAAATAATAATATCCAAATTCCGATTTTTTATGATTTTGATAAAGAAGATTTTAAAATATGTGTTGACTCCCATGAAATAGCTGCCGTGAGAATTCCAGTCAGTTGTTTCAATGGAGAAGTCATAATACCCAGTCAAAACATAGATAATCTTTATTTCCCAGAAACTATTACAATTGCAAAAAATGGTTTCGCGAAAACTGAAATAATAAACCGCAGCGATAAACGCGTTGAAATTATAATTAAAGACAGACGGAAAGTGATACCTCTTACTAATACTATAAAACAAAATTATAATTTTTATTATACCGAGGATATTTTACAAAATAGATATTCGGAAAATCATGAAGTAAATATACAAAACTTCATTAGAACAGAACACCTGAACGAAGAAGAAAAAGAGGCTATTCTTAAATTATGTAACGATTTTAAAGATATATTTCATAAAGATAAGGACAAATTGACTTTTACGAATGAAATAAAACACGAAATTAGAACATTGGACGAAGTACCCGTACACACGAAATCATACCGTTACCCCTATATACACAAGGAAGAGGTTCAACGACAGATAAAGAAGATGTTAGACGATGGAATAATTAGACCAAGCTCTTCCCCGTGGAGCAGCCCCGTATGGATAGTCCCGAAGAAAACCGTCGCCAGCAATAAACAAAAATGGAGAATCGTCATAGACTACAGAAAAGTGAACGAGAAAACTTTGGAAGACCGTTACCCTGTACCACGAATAGAAGATGTATTAGACCGGCTAGGCAGATGTCAATATTTCTCAACCATAGACTTGGCTTCAGGCTTTCATCAAATCCAGATGCATGAGAATTCCATATCGAAAACAGCATTTAGCGTAGAGAACGGGCACTACGAATATTTACGTATGCCATTTGGACTCCGGAACGCCTCTGCCACTTTTCAGCGTGTCATGGACAACGTCTTGAAAGATCTCCAAGGAAAAATCTGCATGG
>NW_026614171.1:0-16607 GCF_026230105.1 Diorhabda sublineata
CAATGGGCTTCAATGAATGTAAATCGACGATATCTGACAAAGTTAGATGCAAACTCATTCAAATATATGAGAAATGTTGAAATTCGATTTCAAATGAGGAAGATAGACTTTGAAAATTTTCAATCAACACAAAGTGAGAATCGACTTCAATGGGCTTCAATGAATGTAAATCGACGATATCTGACAAAGTTAGATGCAAACTCATTCAAATATATGAGAAATGTTGAAATTCGACTTCAAATGAGGAAGATAGACTTTGACAATTTTCAATCATCACAAAGTGAGAATCGACTTCAATGGGCTTCAATGAATGTAAATCGACGATATCTGACAAAGTTAGATGCAAACTCATTCAAATATATGAGAAATGTTGAAATTCGACTTCAAATGAGGAAGATAGACTTTGAAAATTTTCAATCAACACAAAGTGAGAATCGACTTCAATGGGCTTCAATGGATGTTAATCGACGATATCTGATAAAGTTAGATGCGAACTCATTTGAATATATGAGAAATGTTGAAATTCGACTTCAAATGAGGAAGATAGACTTTGACAATTTTCAATCAACCCAAAGAGGCAATCGACTTCAATGGGCTTCAATGTAGGTGAATCGACGATATCTGATAAAGTTAGATGCGAACTCATTCAAATATATGAGAAATGTTGAAATTCGACTTCAAATGAGAAAGATAGACTTTGACAATTTTCAATCATCACAAAGTGAGAATCGACTTCAATGGGCTTCAATGAATGTAAATCGACGATATCTGACAAAGTTAGATGCAAACTCATTCAAATATATGAGAAATGTTGAAAATCGACTTCAAACGAGGAAGATGGACTTTAAAAATTTTCAATCAACACAAAGTGAGAATCGACTTCAATGGGCTTCAATGGATGTTAATCGACGATATCTGATAGAGTTAGAAGCGAACTCATTTAAATATATGAGAAATGTTGAAATTCGACTTCAAATGAGGAAGATAGACTTTGAAAATTTTCAATAAACACAAAGTGACAATCGACTTCAATGGGCTTCAATGGATGTTAATCGACGATATCTGATAAAGTGAGATGCGAACTCATTAAAAATATATAAGAAATGTTGAAATTCGACTTCAAATGAGGAAGATAGACTTTGAAAATTTTCAATCAACACAAAGTGACAATCGACTTCAATGAGCTTCAATGGATGTAAATCGACGATATCTGACAAAGTTAGATGCAAACTCATTCAAATATATGAGAAATGTTGAAAATCGACTTCAAACGAGAAAGATAGATTTTGAAAATTTTCAATCAACCCAAAGTGGCAATCGACTTCAATGGGCTTCAATGGATGTTAATCGACGATATCTGATAAAGTTAGATGCGAACTCATTTAAATATATGAGAAATGTTGAAATTCGACTTCAAATGAGTAAGATAGACTTTGACAATTTTCAATCAACACAAAGTGAGAATCAGCTTCAATGGGCTTCAATGAATGTAAATCGACGATATCTGACAAAGTTAGATGCAAACTCATTCAAATATATGAGAAATGTTGAAATTCGATTTCAAATGAGGAAGATAGACTTTGAAACTTTTCAATCAACACAAAGTGAGAATCGACTTCAATGGGCTTCAATGAATGTAAATCGACGATATCTGACAAAGTTAGATGCAAACTCATTCAAATATATGAGAAATGTTGAAATTCGACTTCAAATGAGGAAGATAGACTTTGACAATTTTCAATCATCACAAAGTGAGAATCGACTTCAATGGGCTTCAATGAATGTAAATCGACGATATCTGACAAAGTTAGATGCAAACTCATTCAAATATATGAGAAATGTTGAAATTCGACTTCAAATGAGGAAGATAGACTTTGAAAATTTTCAATCAACACAAAGTGAGAATCGACTTCAATGGGCTTCAATGGATGTTAATCGACGATATCTGATAAAGTTAGATGCGAACTCATTTGAATATATGAGAAATGTTGAAATTCGACTTCAAATGAGGAAGATAGACTTTGACAATTTTCAATCAACCCAAAATGGCAATCGACTTCAATGGGCTTCAATGTAGGTGAATCGACGATATCTGATAAAGTTAGATGCGAACTCATTCAAATATATGAGAAATGTTGAAATTCGACTTCAAATGAGAAAGATAGACTTTGACAATTTTCAATCATCACAAAGTGAGAATCGACTTCAATGGGCTTCAATGAATGTAAATCGACGATATCTGACAAAGTTAGATGCAAACTCATTCAAATATATGAGAAATGTTGAAATTCGATTTCAAATGAGGAAGATAGACTTTGAAAAATTTCAATCAACACAAAGTGAGAATCGACTTCAATGAGCTTCAATGGATGTAAATCGACAATATCTGACAAAGTTAGATGCAAACTCATTCAAATATATGAGAAATGTTGAAAATCGACTTCAAATGGGAAAGATAGACTTTGAAAATTTTCAATCAACACAAAGTGAGAATCGACATCAATGAGGTTCAATGGATGTAAATCGACGATATCTGACAAAGTTAGATGCAAACTCATTCAAATATATGAGAAATGTTGAAAATCGACTTCAAACGAGGAAGATAGATTTTGAAAATTTTCAATCAACCCAAAGTGGCAATCGACTTCAATGGGCTTCAATGGATGTAAATCGACGATATCTGACAAAGTTAGATGCAAACTCATTCAAATATATGAGAAATGTTGAAATTCGACTTCAAATGAGGAAGATAGACTTTGAAAATTTTCAATCAACACAAAGTGACAATCGACTTCAATGGGCTTCAATGGATGTTAATCGACGATATCTGATAAAGTTAGATGCGAACTCATTTAAATATATGAGAAATGTTGAAATTCGACTTCAAATGAGGAAGATAGACTTTGAAAATTTTCAATCAGCACAAAGTGAGAATCGACTTCAATGGGCTTCAATGAATGTAAATCGACGATATCTGACAAAATTAGATGCAAACTCATTCAAATATATGAGAAATGTTGAAAATCGACTTCAAACGAGGAAGATAGACTTTGAAAATTTTCAATCAACCCAAAGTGGCAATCGACTTCAATGGGCTTCAATGGATGTTAATCGACGATATCTGACAAAGTCAGATGCGAACTCACTCAAATATACAAGATATGTTGAAATTCGACTTCAAATGAGGAAGATAGACTTTGAAAATTTTCAATAAACACAAAGTGACAATCGACTTCAATGGGCTTCAATGGAGGTTAATCGACGATATCTGATAAAGTTAGATGCAAACTCATTCAAATATATGAGAAATGTTGAAATTCGACTTCAAATGAGGAAGATAGACTTTGAAAATTTTCAATCAACACAAAGTGACAATCGACTTCAATGAGCTTCAATGGATGTAAATCGACGATATCTGACAAAGTTAGATGCGAACTCATTTAAATATATGAGAAATGTTGAAATTCGACTTTAAATCAGGAAGATAGACTTGGAAAATTTTCAATCAGCACAAAGTGAGAATCGGCTTCAATGGGCTTCAATGAATGTAAATCGACGATATCTGATAAAGTTAGATGCGAACTCATTTGAATATATGAGAAATGTTGAAATTCGACTTCAAATGAGGAAGATAGACTTTGACAATTTTCAATCAACCCAAAGAGGCAATCGACTTCAATGGGCTCAATGTAGGTGAATCGACGATATCTGATAAAGTTAGATGCGAACTCATTCAAATATATGAGAAATGTTGAAATTCGACTTCAAATGAGAAAGATAGACTTTGACAATTTTCAATCATCACAAAGTGAGAATCGACTTCAATGGGCTTCAATGAATGTAAATCGACGACATCTGACAAGGTTAGATGCAAACTCATTCAAATATATGAGAAATGTTGAAAATCGACTTCAAACGAGGAAGATGGACTTTGAAAATTTTCAATCAACACAAAGTGAGAATCGACTTCAATGGGCTTCAATGGATGTTAATCGACGATATCTGATAGAGTTAGATGCGAACTCATTTAAATATATGAGAAATGTTGAAATTCGACTTCAAATGAGGAAGATAGACTTTGAAAATTTTCAATAAACACAAAGTGACATCGACTTCAATGGGCTTCAATGGATGTTAATCGACGATATCTGATAAAGTTAGATGCGAACTCATTAAAAATATATAAGAAATGTTGAAATTCGACTTCAAATGAGGAAGATAGACTTTGAAAATTTTCAATCAACACAAAGTGACAATCGACTTCAATGAGCTTCAATGGATGTAAATCGACGATATCTGACAAAGTTAGATGCAAACTCATTCAAATATATGAGAAATGTTGAAAATCGACTTCAAACGAGAAAGATAGATTTTGAAAATTTTCAATCAACCCAAAGTGGCAATCGACTTCAATGGGCTTCAATGAATGTAAATCGACGATATCTGACAAAGTTAGATGCAAACTCATTCAAATATATGAGAAATGTTGAAATTCGACTTCAAATGAGAAAGATAGACTTTGACAATTTTCAATCAACACAAAGTGAGAATCGGCTTCAATGGGCTTCAATGAATGTAAATCGACGATATCTGACAAAGTTAGATGCAAACTCATTCAAATATATGAGAAATGTTGAAATTCGATTTCAAATGAGGAAGATAGACTTTGAAAATTTTCAATCAACACAAAGTGAGAATCGACTTCAATGGGCTTCAATGAATGTAAATCGACGATATCTGACCAAGTTAGATGCAAACTCATTCAAATATATGAGAAATGTTGAAATTCGACTTCAAATGAGGAAGATAGACTTTGACAATTTTCAATCATCACAAAGTGAGAATCGACTTCAATGGGCTTCAATGAATGTAAATCGACGATATCTGACAAAGTTAGATGCAAACTCATTCAAATATATGAGAAATGTTGAAATTCGACTTCAAATGAGGAAGATAGACTTTGAAAATTTTCAATCAACACAAAGTGAGAATCGACTTCAATGGGCTTCAATGGATGTTAATCGACGATATCTGATAAAGTTAGATGCGAACTCATTTGAATATATGAGAAATGTTGAAATTCGACTTCAAATGAGGAAGATAGACTTTGACAATTTTCAATCAACCCAAAGAGGCAATCGACTTCAATGGGCTTCAATGTAGGTGAATCGACGATATCTGATAAAGTTAGATGCGAACTCATTCAAATATATGAGAAATGTTGAAATTCGACTTCAAATGAGAAAGATAGACTTTGACAATTTTCAATCATCACAAAGTGAGAATCGACTTCAATGGGCTTCAATGAATGTAAATCGACGATATCTGACAAAGTTAGATGCAAACTCATTCAAATATATGAGAAATGTTGAAAATCGACTTCAAACGAGGAAGATGGACTTTAAAAATTTTCAATCAACACAAAGTGAGAATCGACTTCAATGGGCTTCAATGGATGTTAATCGACGATATCTGATAGAGTTAGAAGCGAACTCATTTAAATATATGAGAAATGTTGAAATTCGACTTCAAATGAGGAAGATAGACTTTGAAAATTTTCAATAAACACAAAGTGACAATCGACTTCAATGGGCTTCAATGGATGTTAATCGACGATATCTGATAAAGTGAGATGCGAACTCATTAAAAATATATAAGAAATGTTGAAATTCGACTTCAAATGAGGAAGATAGACTTTGAAAATTTTCAATCAACACAAAGTGACAATCGACTTCAATGAGCTTCAATGGATGTAAATCGACGATATCTGACAAAGTTAGATGCAAACTCATTCAAATATATGAGAAATGTTGAAAATCGACTTCAAACGAGAAAGATAGATTTTGAAAATTTTCAATCAACCCAAAGTGGCAATCGACTTCAATGGGCTTCAATGGATGTTAATCGACGATATCTGATAAAGTTAGATGCGAACTCATTTAAATATATGAGAAATGTTGAAATTCGACTTCAAATGAGTAAGATAGACTTTGACAATTTTCAATCAACACAAAGTGAGAATCAGCTTCAATGGGCTTCAATGAATGTAAATCGACGATATCTGACAAAGTTAGATGCAAACTCATTCAAATATATGAGAAATGTTGAAATTCGATTTCAAATGAGGAAGATAGACTTTGAAACTTTTCAATCAACACAAAGTGAGAATCGACTTCAATGGGCTTCAATGAATGTAAATCGACGATATCTGACAAAGTTAGATGCAAACTCATTCAAATATATGAGAAATGTTGAAATTCGACTTCAAATGAGGAAGATAGACTTTGACAATTTTCAATCATCACAAAGTGAGAATCGACTTCAATGGGCTTCAATGAATGTAAATCGACGATATCTGACAAAGTTAGATGCAAACTCATTCAAATATATGAGAAATGTTGAAATTCGACTTCAAATGAGGAAGATAGACTTTGAAAATTTTCAATCAACACAAAGTGAGAATCGACTTCAATGGGCTTCAATGGATGTTAATCGACGATATCTGATAAAGTTAGATGCGAACTCATTTGAATATATGAGAAATGTTGAAATTCGATTTCAAATGAGGAAGATAGACTTTGAAAAATTTCAATCAACACAAAGTGAGAATCGACTTCAATGGGCTTCAATGGATGTTAATCGACGATATCTGATAGAGTTAGATGCGAACTCATTTAAATATATGAGAAATGTTGAAATTCGACTTCAAATGAGGAAGATAGACTTCGAAAATTTTCAATCAACACAAAGTGACAATCGACTTCAATGAGCTTCAATGGATGTAAATCGACGATATCTGACAAAGTTAGATGCAAACTCATTCAAATATATGAGAAATGTTGAAAATCGACTTCAAACGAGAAAGATAGATTTTGAAAATTTTCAATCAACCCAAAGTGGCAATCGACTTCAATGGGCTTCAATGGATGTTAATCGACGATATCTGATAAAGTTAGATGCGAACTCATTTAAATATATGAGAAATGTTGAAATTCGACTTCAAATGAGTAAGATAGACTTTGAAAATTTTCAATCAACCCAAAGTGGCAATCGACTTCAATGGGCTTCAATGAATGTAAATCGACGATATCTGACAAAGTTAGATGCAAACTCATTCAAATATATGAGAAATGTTGAAATTCGACTTCAAATGAGGAAGATAGACTTTGACAATTTTCAATCAACACAAAGTGAGAATCGGCTTCAATGGGCTTCAATGAATGTAAATCGACGATATCTGACAAAGTTAGGAGCAAACTCATTCAAATATATGAGAAATGTTGAAATTCGATTTCAAATGAGGAAGATAGACTTTGACAATTTTCAATCATCACAAAGTGAGAATCGACTTCAATGGGCTTCAATGAATGTAAATCGACGATATCTGACAAAGTTAGATGCAAACTCATTCAAATATATGAGAAATGTTGAAATTCGACTTCAAATGAGGAAGATAGACTTTGAAAATTTTCAATCAACACAAAGTGAGAATCGACTTCAATGGGCTTCAATGGATGTTAATCGACGATATCTGATAAAGTTAGATGCGAACTCATTTGAATATATGAGAAATGTTGAAATTCGACTTCAAATGAGGAAGATAGACTTTGACAATTTTCAATCAACCCAAAGAGGCAATCGACTTCAATGGGCTTCAATGTAGGTGAATCGACGATATCTGATAAAGTTAGATGCGAACTCATTCAAATATATGAGAAATGTTGAAATTCGACTTCAAATGAGAAAGATAGACTTTGACAATTTTCAATCATCACAAAGTGAGAATCGACTTCAATGGGCTTCAATGAATGTAAATCGACGATATCTGACAAAGTTAGATGCAAACTCATTCAAATATATGAGAAATGTTGAAAATCGACTTCAAACGAGGAAGATGGACTTTAAAAATTTTCAATCAACACAAAGTGAGAATCGACTTCAATGGGCTTCAATGGATGTTAATCGACGATATCTGATAGAGTTAGAAGCGAACTCATTTAAATATATGAGAAATGTTGAAATTCGACTTCAAATGAGGAAGATAGACTTTGAAAATTTTCAATAAACACAAAGTGACAATCGACTTCAATGGGCTTCAATGGATGTTAATCGACGATATCTGATAAAGTGAGATGCGAACTCATTAAAAATATATAAGAAATGTTGAAATTCGACTTCAAATGAGGAAGATAGACTTTGAAAATTTTCAATCAACACAAAGTGACAATCGACTTCAATGAGCTTCAATGGATGTAAATCGACGATATCTGACAAAGTTAGATGCAAACTCATTCAAATATATGAGAAATGTTGAAAATCGACTTCAAACGAGAAAGATAGATTTTGAAAATTTTCAATCAACCCAAAGTGGCAATCGACTTCAATGGGCTTCAATGGATGTTAATCGACGATATCTGATAAAGTTAGATGCGAACTCATTTAAATATATGAGAAATGTTGAAATTCGACTTCAAATGAGTAAGATAGACTTTGACAATTTTCAATCAACACAAAGTGAGAATCAGCTTCAATGGGCTTCAATGAATGTAAATCGACGATATCTGACAAAGTTAGATGCAAACTCATTCAAATATATGAGAAATGTTGAAATTCGATTTCAAATGAGGAAGATAGACTTTGAAACTTTTCAATCAACACAAAGTGAGAATCGACTTCAATGGGCTTCAATGAATGTAAATCGACGATATCTGACAAAGTTAGATGCAAACTCATTCAAATATATGAGAAATGTTGAAATTCGACTTCAAATGAGGAAGATAGACTTTGACAATTTTCAATCATCACAAAGTGAGAATCGACTTCAATGGGCTTCAATGAATGTAAATCGACGATATCTGACAAAGTTAGATGCAAACTCATTCAAATATATGAGAAATGTTGAAATTCGACTTCAAATGAGGAAGATAGACTTTGAAAATTTTCAATCAACACAAAGTGAGAATCGACTTCAATGGGCTTCAATGGATGTTAATCGACGATATCTGATAAAGTTAGATGCGAACTCATTTGAATATATGAGAAATGTTGAAATTCGACTTCAAATGAGGAAGATAGACTTTGACAATTTTCAATCAACCCAAAATGGCAATCGACTTCAATGGGCTTCAATGTAGGTGAATCGACGATATCTGATAAAGTTAGATGCGAACTCATTCAAATATATGAGAAATGTTGAAATTCGACTTCAAATGAGAAAGATAGACTTTGACAATTTTCAATCATCACAAAGTGAGAATCGACTTCAATGGGCTTCAATGAATGTAAATCGACGATATCTGACAAAGTTAGATGCAAACTCATTCAAATATATGAGAAATGTTGAAATTCGATTTCAAATGAGGAAGATAGACTTTGAAAAATTTCAATCAACACAAAGTGAGAATCGACTTCAATGGGCTTCAATGGATGTTAATCGACGATATCTGATAGAGTTAGATGCGAACTCATTTAAATATATGAGAAATGTTGAAATTCGACTTCAAATGAGGAAGATAGACTTCGAAAATTTTCAATCAACACAAAGTGACAATCGACTTCAATGAGCTTCAATGGATGTAAATCGACGATATCTGACAAAGTTAGATGCAAACTCATTCAAATATATGAGAAATGTTGAAAATCGACTTCAAACGAGAAAGATAGATTTTGAAAATTTTCAATCAACCCAAAGTGGCAATCGACTTCAATGGGCTTCAATGGATGTTAATCGACGATATCTGATAAAGTTAGATGCGAACTCATTTAAATATATGAGAAATGTTGAAATTCGACTTCAAATGAGTAAGATAGACTTTGAAAATTTTCAATCAACCCAAAGTGGCAATCGACTTCAATGGGCTTCAATGAATGTAAATCGACGATATCTGACAAAGTTAGATGCAAACTCATTCAAATATATGAGAAATGTTGAAATTCGACTTCAAATGAGGAAGATAGACTTTGACAATTTTCAATCAACACAAAGTGAGAATCGGCTTCAATGGGCTTCAATGAATGTAAATCGACGATATCTGACAAAGTTAGGAGCAAACTCATTCAAATATATGAGAAATGTTGAAATTCGATTTCAAATGAGGAAGATAGACTTTGAAAAATTTCAATCAACACAAAGTGAGAATCGACTTCAATGGGCTTCAATGAATGTAAATCGACGATATCTGACAAAGTTAGATGCAAACTCATTCAAATATATGAGAAATGTTGAAATTCGACTTCAAATGAGGAAGATAGACTTTGACAATTTTCAAACATCACAAAGTGAGAATCGACTTCAATGGGCTTCAATGAATGTAAATCGACGATATCTGACAAAGTTAGATGCAAACTCATTCAAATATATGAGAAATGTTGAAATTCGATTTCAAATGAGGAAGATAGACTTTGAAACTTTTCAATCAACACAAAGTGAGAATCGACTTCAATGGGCTTCAATGAATGTAAATCGACGATATCTGACAAAGTTAGATGCAAACTCATTCAAATATATGAGAAATGTTGAAATTCGACTTCAAATGAGGAAGATAGACTTTGACAATTTTCAATCATCACAAAGTGAGAATCGACTTCAATGGGCTTCAATGAATGTAAATCGACGATATCTGACAAAGTTAGATGCAAACTCATTCAAATATATGAGAAATGTTGAAATTCGACTTCAAATGAGGAAGATAGACTTTGAAAATTTTCAATCAACACAAAGTGAGAATCGACTTCAATGGGCTTCAATGGATGTTAATCGACGATATCTGATAAAGTTAGATGCGAACTCATTTGAATATATGAGAAATGTTGAAATTCGACTTCAAATGAGGAAGATAGACTTTGACAATTTTCAATCAACCCAAAATGGCAATCGACTTCAATGGGCTTCAATGTAGGTGAATCGACGATATCTGATAAAGTTAGATGCGAACTCATTCAAATATATGAGAAATGTTGAAATTCGACTTCAAATGAGAAAGATAGACTTTGACAATTTTCAATCATCACAAAGTGAGAATCGACTTCAATGGGCTTCAATGAATGTAAATCGACGATATCTGACAAAGTTAGATGCAAACTCATTCAAATATATGAGAAATGTTGAAATTCGATTTCAAATGAGGAAGATAGACTTTGAAAAATTTCAATCAACACAAAGTGAGAATCGACTTCAATGGGCTTCAATGGATGTTAATCGACGATATCTGATAGAGTTAGATGCGAACTCATTTAAATATATGAGAAATGTTGAAATTCGACTTCAAATGAGGAAGATAGACTTCGAAAATTTTCAATCAACACAAAGTGACAATCGACTTCAATGAGCTTCAATGGATGTAAATCGACGATATCTGACAAAGTTAGATGCAAACTCATTCAAATATATGAGAAATGTTGAAAATCGACTTCAAACGAGAAAGATAGATTTTGAAAATTTTCAATCAACCCAAAGTGGCAATCGACTTCAATGGGCTTCAATGGATGTTAATCGACGATATCTGATAAAGTTAGATGCGAACTCATTTAAATATATGAGAAATGTTGAAATTCGACTTCAAATGAGTAAGATAGACTTTGAAAATTTTCAATCAACCCAAAGTGGCAATCGACTTCAATGGGCTTCAATGAATGTAAATCGACGATATCTGACAAAGTTAGATGCAAACTCATTCAAATATATGAGAAATGTTGAAATTCGACTTCAAATGAGGAAGATAGACTTTGACAATTTTCAATCAACACAAAGTGAGAATCGGCTTCAATGGGCTTCAATGAATGTAAATCGACGATATCTGACAAAGTTAGGAGCAAACTCATTCAAATATATGAGAAATGTTGAAATTCGATTTCAAATGAGGAAGATAGACTTTGAAAAATTTCAATCAACACAAAGTGAGAATCGACTTCAATGGGCTTCAATGAATGTAAATCGACGATATCTGACAAAGTTAGATGCAAACTCATTCAAATATATGAGAAATGTTGAAATTCGACTTCAAATGAGGAAGATAGACTTTGACAATTTTCAAACATCACAAAGTGAGAATCGACTTCAATGGGCTTCAATGAATGTAAATCGACGATATCTGACAAAGTTAGATGCAAACTCATTCAAATATATGAGAAATGTTGAAATTCGATTTCAAATGAGGAAGATAGACTTTGAAACTTTTCAATCAACACAAAGTGAGAATCGACTTCAATGGGCTTCAATGAATGTAAATCGACGATATCTGACAAAGTTAGATGCAAACTCATTCAAATATATGAGAAATGTTGAAATTCGACTTCAAATGAGGAAGATAGACTTTGACAATTTTCAATCATCACAAAGTGAGAATCGACTTCAATGGGCTTCAATGAATGTAAATCGACGATATCTGACAAAGTTAGATGCAAACTCATTCAAATATATGAGAAATGTTGAAATTCGACTTCAAATGAGGAAGATAGACTTTGAAAATTTTCAATCAACACAAAGTGAGAATCGACTTCAATGGGCTTCAATGGATGTTAATCGACGATATCTGATAAAGTTAGATGCGAACTCATTCAAATATATGAGAAATGTTGAAATTCGACTTCAAATGAGGAAGATAGACTTTGACAATTTTCAATCAACACAAAGTGAGAATCGGCTTCAATGGGCTTCAATGAATGTAAATCGACGATATCTGACAAAGTTAGGAGCAAACTCATTCAAATATATGAGAAATGTTGAAATTCGATTTCAAATGAGGAAGATAGACTTTGAAAAATTTCAATCAACACAAAGTGAGAATCGACTTCAATGGGCTTCAATGAATGTAAATCGACGATATCTGACAAAGTTAGATGCAAACTCATTCAAATATATGAGAAATGTTGAAATTCGACTTCAAATGAGGAAGATAGACTTTGACAATTTTCAAACATCACAAAGTGAGAATCGACTTCAATGGGCTTCAATGAATGTAAATCGACGATATCTGACAAAGTTAGATGCAAACTCATTCAAATATATGAGAAATGTTGAAATTCGACTTCAAATGAGAAAGATAGACTTTGACAATTTTCAATCAACACAAAGTGAGAATCGGCTTCAATGGGCTTCAATGAATGTAAATCGACGATATCTGACAAAGTTAGATGCAAACTCATTCAAATATATGAGAAATGTTGAAATTCGATTTCAAATGAGGAAGATAGACTTTGAAAATTTTCAATCAACACAAAGTGAGAATCGACTTCAATGGGCTTCAATGAATGTAAATCGACGATATCTGACAAAGTTAGATGCAAACTCATTCAAATATATGAGAAATGTTGAAATTCGACTTCAAATGAGGAAGATAGACTTTGACAATTTTCAATCATCACAAAGTGAGAATCGACTTCAATGGGCTTCAATGAATGTAAATCGACGATATCTGACAAAGTTAGATGCAAACTCATTCAAATATATGAGAAATGTTGAAATTCGACTTCAAATGAGGAAGATAGACTTTGAAAATTTTCAATCAACACAAAGTGAGAATCGACTTCAATGGGCTTCAATGGATGTTAATCGACGATATCTGATAAAGTTAGATGCGAACTCATTTGAATATATGAGAAATGTTGAAATTCGACTTCAAATGAGGAAGATAGACTTTGACAATTTTCAATCAACGCAAAGAGGCAATCGACTTCAATGGGCTTCAATGTAGGTGAATCGACGATATCTGATAAAGTTAGATGCGAACTCATTCAAATATATGAGAAATGTTGAAATTCGACTTCAAATGAGAAAGATAGACTTTGACAATTTTCAATCATCACAAAGTGAGAATCGACTTCAATGGGCTTCAATGAATGTAAATCGACGATATCTGACAAAGTTAGATGCAAACTCATTCAAATATATGAGAAATGTTGAAAATCGACTTCAAACGAGGAAGATGGACTTTAAAAATTTTCAATCAACACAAAGTGAGAATCGACTTCAATGGGCTTCAATGGATGTTAATCGACGATATCTGATAGAGTTAGAAGCGAACTCATTTAAATATATGAGAAATGTTGAAATTCGACTTCAAATGAGGAAGATAGACTTTGAAAATTTTCAATAAACACAAAGTGACAATCGACTTCAATGGGCTTCAATGGATGTTAATCGACGATATCTGATAAAGTGAGATGCGAACTCATTAAAAATATATAAGAAATGTTGAAATTCGACTTCAAATGAGGAAGATAGACTTTGAAAATTTTCAATCAACACAAAGTGACAATCGACTTCAATGAGCTTCAATGGATGTAAATCGACGATATCTGACAAAGTTAGATGCAAACTCATTCAAATATATGAGAAATGTTGAAAATCGACTTCAAACGAGAAAGATAGATTTTGAAAATTTTCAATCAACCCAAAGTGGCAATCGACTTCAATGGGCTTCAATGGATGTTAATCGACGATATCTGATAAAGTTAGATGCGAACTCATTTAAATATATGAGAAATGTTGAAATTCGACTTCAAATGAGTAAGATAGACTTTGACAATTTTCAATCAACACAAAGTGAGAATCAGCTTCAATGGGCTTCAATGAATGTAAATCGACGATATCTGACAAAGTTAGATGCAAACTCATTCAAATATATGAGAAATGTTGAAATTCGATTTCAAATGAGGAAGATAGACTTTGAAAATTTTCAATCAACACAAAGTGAGAATCGACTTCAATGGGCTTCAATGAATGTAAATCGACGATATCTGACAAAGTTAGATGCAAACTCATTCAAATATATGAGAAATGTTGAAATTCGACTTCAAATGAGGAAGATAGACTTTGACAATTTTCAATCATCACAAAGTGAGAATCGACTTCAATGGGCTTCAATGAATGTAAATCGACGATATCTGACAAAGTTAGATGCAAACTCATTCAAATATATGAGAAATGTTGAAATTCGACTTCAAATGAGGAAGATAGACTTTGAAAATTTTCAATCAACACAAAGTGAGAATCGACTTCAATGGGCTTCAATGGATGTTAATCGACGATATCTGATAAAGTTAGATGCGAACTCATTTGAATATATGAGAAATGTTGAAATTCGACTTCAAATGAGGAAGATAGACTTTGACAATTTTCAATCAACCCAAAGTGGCAATCGACTTCAATGGGCTTCAATGTAGGTGAATCGACGATATCTGATAAAGTTAGATGCGAACTCATTCAAATATATGAGAAATGTTGAAATTCGACTTCAAATGAGAAAGATAGACTTTGACAATTTTCAATCATCACAAAGTGAGAATCGACTTCAATGGGCTTCAATGAATGTAAATCGACGATATCTGACAAAGTTAGATGCAAACTCATTCAAATATATGAGAAATGTTGAAATTCGATTTCAAATGAGGAAGATAGACTTTGAAAAATTTCAATCAACACAAAGTGAGAATCGACTTCAATGGGCTTCAATGGATGTTAATCGACGATATCTGATAGAGTTAGATGCGAACTCATTTAAATATATGAGAAATGTTGAAATTCGACTTCAAATGAGGAAGATAGACTTCGAAAATTTTCAATCAACACAAAGTGACAATCGACTTCAATGAGCTTCAATGGATGTAAATCGACGATATCTGACAAAGTTAGATGCAAACTCATTCAAATATATGAGAAATGTTGAAAATCGACTTCAAACGAGAAAGATAGATTTTGAAAATTTTCAATCAACCCAAAGTGGCAATCGACTTCAATGGGCTTCAATGGATGTTAATCGACGATATCTGATAAAGTTAGATGCGAACTCATTTAAATATATGAGAAATGTTGAAATTCGACTTCAAATGAGTAAGATAGACTTTGAAAATTTTCAATCAACCCAAAGTGGCAATCGACTTCAATGGGCTTCAATGAATGTAAATCGACGATATCTGACAAAGTTAGATGCCATCTCATTCAAATATATGAGAAATGTTGAAATTCGACTTCAAATGGGGAAGATAGACTTTGACAATTTTCAATCAACACAAAGTGAGAATCGGCTTCAATGGGCTTCAATGAATGTAAATCGACGATATCTGACAAAGTTAGGAGCAAACTCATTCAAATATATGAGAAATGTTGAAATTCGATTTCAAATGAGGAAGATAGACTTTGAAAAATTTCAATCAACACAAAGTGAGAATCGACTTCAATGGGCTTCAATGAATGTAAATCGACGATATCTGACAAAGTTAGATGCAAACTCATTCAAATATATGAGAAATGTTGAAATTCGACTTCAAATGAGGAAGATAGACTTTGACAATTTTCAAACATCACAAAGTGAGAATCGACTTCAATGAGCTTCAATGAATGTAAATCGACGATATCTGACAAAGTTAGATGCAAACTCATTCAAATATATGAGAAATGTTGAAATTCGACTTCAAATGAGGAAGATAGACTTTGAAAATTTTCAATCAACACAAAGTGAGAATCGACTTCAATGGGCTTCAATGGATGTTAATCGACGATATCTGATAAAGTTAGATGCGAACTCATTTGAATATATGAGAAATGTTGAAATTCGACTTCAAATGAGGAAGATAGACTTTGACAATTTTCAATCAACCCAAAGTGGCAA
>NW_026614172.1:0-16339 GCF_026230105.1 Diorhabda sublineata
ATATATGAGAAATGTTGAAATTCGACTTCAAATGAGGAAGATAGACTTTGAAAATTTTCAATCAACACAAAGTGACAATCGACCTCAATGGGCTTCAATGAATGTAAATTCGACGATATCTGACAAAGTTAGATGCAAACTCATTCAAATATATGAGAAATGTTGAAATTCGACTTCAAATGAGGAAGATAGACTTTGAAAATTTTCAATCAACACAAAGTGAGAATCGACTTCAATGGGCTTCAATGAATGTAAATCGACGATATCTGATAAAGTTAGATGCGAACTCATTCAAATATATGAGAAATGTTGAAATTCGACTTCAAATGAGGAAGATAGACTTTGAAAATTTTCAATCAACACAAAGTGTCAATCGACCTCAATGGGCTTCAATGAATGTAAATCGACGATATCTGACAAAGTTAGATGCAAACTCATTCAAATATATGAGAAATGTTGAAATTCGACTTCAAATGAGGAAGATAGACTTTGAAAATTTTCAATCAACAACAAAGTGAGAATCGACTTCAATGGGCTTCAATGAATGTAAATCGCCGATATCTGACAAAGTTAAATGCAAACTCATTCAAATATATGAGAAAGGTTGAAATTCGACTTCAAATGAGGAAGATAGACTTTGAAAATTTTCAAACACAAAGTGAGAATCGACTTCATTGGGCTTCAATGAATGTAAATCGACGATATCTGACAAAGTTAGATGCAAAACTCATTGAAATATATGAGAAATGTTGAATTCGACTTCAAATGAGGAAGATAGACATTGAAAATTTTCAATCAACACAAAGTGAGAATCGACTTCAATGGGCTTCAATGAATGTAATCGACGATATCTGACAAAGTTATATGCAAATTCATTCAATTATATGAGAAAATGTTGAAATTCGACTTCAAATGAGGAAGATAGTTTTTGAAAATTTTCAATCAACACAAAGTGAGAATCGACTTCAATGGGCTTCAATGAATGTAAATCGCCGATATCTGACAAAGTTAAATGCAAACTCATTCAAATATATGAGAAATGTTGAAATTCGACTTCAAATGAGGAAGATAGACTTTGAAAATTTTCAATCAACACAAAGTGAGAATCGACTTCAATGGGCTTCAATGAATGTAAATCGACAATATCTGACAAAGTTATATGCAAACTCATTCAATTATATGAGAAATGTTGAAATTCGACTTCAAATGAGGAAGATAGACTGAAAATTTTCAATCAACACAAAGTGAGAATCGACTTCAATGGGCTTCAATGATTGTAAATCGACAATATCTGACAAAGTTATATGCACTCATTCAAATATATGAGAAATGTTGAAATTCGACTTCGAATGAGGAAGATAGACTTTTGAAAATTTTCAATCAACACAAAGTGAGAATCGACTTCAATGGGCTTCAATGAATGTAAATCGACGATATCTGATAAAGTTAGATGCGAACTCATTCAAATATATGAGAAATGTTGAAATTCGACTTCAAATGAGGAAGATAGACTTTGAAAATTTTCAATCAACACAAAGTGAGAATCGACTTCAATGGGCTTCAATGAATGTAAATCGGCGATATCTGATAAAGTTAGATGCGAACTCATTCAAATATATGAGAAATGTTGAAATTCGACTTCAAATGAGGAAGATAGACTTTGAAAGTTTCAATCAACACAAAGTGAGAATCGACTTCAATGGGCTTCAATGAATGTAAATCGGCGATATCTGATAAAGTTAGATGCGAACTCATTCAAATATATGAGAAATGTTGAAATTCGACTTCAAATGAGGAAGATAGACTTTGAAAGTTTTCAATCAACACAAAGTGAGAATCGACTTCAATGGGCTTCAATGAATGTAAATCGCCGATATCTGACAAAGTTAGATGCAAACTCATTCAAATATATGAGAAATGTTGAAATTCGACTTCAAATGAGGAAGATAGACTTTGAAAATTTTCAATCAACACAAAGTGAGAATCGACTTCAATGGGCTTCAATGAATGTAAATCGACAATATCTGATAAAGTTAAATGCAAACTCATTCAAATATATGAGAAAGGTTGAAATTCGACTTCAAATGAGGAAGATAGACTTTGAAAATTTTCAAACACAAAGTGAGAATCGACTTCAATGGGCTTCAATGAATGTAAATCGACGATATCTGACAAAGTTAGATGCAAACTCATTCAAATATATGAGAAATGTTGAAATTCGACTTCAAATGAGGAAGATAGACTTTGAAAATTTTCAATCAACACAAAGTGAGAATCGACTTCAATGGGCTTCAATGAATGTAAATCGCCGATATCTGACAAAGTTAAATGCAAACTCATTCAAATATATGAGAAATGTTGAAATTCGACTTCAAATGAGGAAGATAGACTTTGAAAATTTTCAATCAACACAAAGTGAGAATCGACTTCAATGGGCTTCAATGAATGTAAATCGACAATATCTGACAAAGTTATATGCAAACTCATTCAATTATATGAGAAATGTTGAAATTCGACTTCAAATGAGGAAGATAGACTGAAAATTTTCAATCAACACAAAGTGAGAATCGACTTCAATGGGCTTCAATGATTGTAAATCGACAATATCTGACAAAGTTATATGCACTCATTCAAATATATGAGAAATGTTGAAATTCGACTTCGAATGAGGAAGATAGACTTTGAAAATTTTCAATCAACACAAAGTGAGAATCGACTTCAATGGGCTTCAATGAATGTAAATCGACGATATCTGATAAAGTTAGATGCGAACTCATTCAAATATATGAGAAATGTTGAAATTCGACTTCAAATGAGGAAGATAGACTTTGAAAATTTTCAATCAACACAAAGTGAGAATCGACTTCAATGGGCTTCAATGAATGTAAATCGACGATATCTGATAAAGTTAGATGCGAACTCATTCAAATATATGAGAAATGTTGAAATTCGACTTCAAATGAGGAAGATAGACTTTGAAAATTTTCAATCAACACAAAGTGTCAATCGACCTCAATGGGCTTCAATGAATGTAAATCGACGATATCTGACAAAGTTAGATGCAAACTCATTCAAATATATGAGAAATGTTGAAATTCGACTTCAAATGAGGAAGATAGACTTTGAAAATTTTCAATCAACACAAAGTGAGAATCGACTTCAATGGGCTTCAATGAATGTAAATCGCCGATATCTGACAAAGTTAAATGCAAACTCATTCAAATATATGAGAAAGGTTGAAATTCGACTTCAAATGAGGAAGATAGACTTTGAAAATTTTCAAACACAAAGTGAGAATCGACTTCATTGGGCTTCAATGAATGTAAATCGACGATATCTGACAAAGTTAGATGCAAAACTCATTGAAATATATGAGAAATGTTGAAATTCGACTTCAAATGAGGAAGATAGACATTGAAAATTTTCAATCAACACAAAGTGAGAATCGACTTCAATGGGCTTCAATGAATGTAATCGACGATATCTGACAAAGTTATATGCAAATTCATTCAATTATATGAGAAATGTTGAAATTCGACTTCAAATGAGGAAGATAGTTTTTGAAAATTTTCAATCAACACAAAGTGAGAATCGACTTCAATGGGCTTCAATGAATGTAAATCGCCGATATCTGACAAAGTTAAATGCAAACTCATTCAAATATATGAGAAATGTTGAAATTCGACTTCAAATGAGGAAGATAGACTTTGAAAATTTTCAATCAACACAAAGTGAGAATCGACTTCAATGGGCTTCAATGAATGTAAATCGACAATATCTGACAAAGTTATATGCAAACTCATTCAATTATATGAGAAATGTTGAAATTCGACTTCAAATGAGGAAGATAGACTGAAAATTTTCAATCAACACAAAGTGAGAATCGACTTCAATGGGCTTCAATGATTGTAAATCGACAATATCTGACAAAGTTATATGCACTCATTCAAATATATGAGAAATGTTGAAATTCGACTTCGAATGAGGAAGATAGACTTTGAAAATTTTCAATCAACACAAAGTGAGAATCGACTTCAATGGGCTTCAATGAATGTAAATCGACGATATCTGATAAAGTTAGATGCGAACTCATTCAAATATATGAGAAATGTTGAAATTCGACTTCAAATGAGGAAGATAGACTTTGAAAATTTTCAATCAACACAAAGTGAGAATCGACTTCAATGGGCTTCAATGAATGTAAATCGGCGATATCTGATAAAGTTAGATGCGAACTCATTCAAATATATGAGAAATGTTGAAATTCGACTTCAAATGAGGAAGATAGACTTTGAAAGTTTTCAATCAACACAAAGTGAGAATCGACTTCAATGGGCTTCAATGAATGTAAATCGGCGATATCTGATAAAGTTAGATGCGAACTCATTCAAATATATGAGAAATGTTGAAATTCGACTTCAAATGAGGAAGATAGACTTTGAAAGTTTTCAATCAACACAAAGTGAGAATCGACTTCAATGGGCTTCAATGAATGTAAATCGCCGATATCTGACAAAGTTAGATGCAAACTCATTCAAATATATGAGAAATGTTGAAATTCGACTTCAAATGAGGAAGATAGACTTTGAAAATTTTCAATCAACACAAAGTGAGAATCGACTTCAATGGGCTTCAATGAATGTAAATCGACAATATCTGATAAAGTTAAATGCAAACTCATTCAAATATATGAGAAAGGTTGAAATTCGACTTCAAATGAGGAAGATAGACTTTGAAAATTTTCAAACACAAAGTGAGAATCGACTTCAATGGGCTTCAATGAATGTAAATCGACGATATCTGACAAAGTTAGATGCAAACTCATTCAAATATATGAGAAATGTTGAAATTCGACTTCAAATGAGGAAGATAGACTTTGAAAATTTTCAATCAACACAAAGTGAGAATCGACTTCAATGGGCTTCAATGAATGTAAATCGCCGATATCTGACAAAGTTAAATGCAAACTCATTCAAATATATGAGAAATGTTGAAATCCGACTTCAAATGAGGAAGATAGACTTTGAAAATTTTCAATCAACACAAAGTGAGAATCGACTTCAATGGGCTTCAATGAATGTAAATCGACGATATCTGACAAAGTTAGATGCAAACTCATTCAAATATATGAGAAATGTTGAAATTCGACTTCAAATGAGGAAGATAGACTTTGAAAATTTTCAATCAACACAAAGTGAGAATCGACTTCAATGGGCTTCAATGAATGTAAATCGACGATATCTGACAAAGTTAGATGCAAACTCATTCAAATATATGAGAAAGGTTGAAATTCGACTTCAAATGAGGAAGATAGACTTTGAAAATTTTCAATCAACACAAAGTGAGAATCGACTTCAATGGGCTTCAATGAATGTAAATCGACGATATCTGACAAAGTTAGATGCAAACTCATTCAAATATATGAGAAATGTTGAAATTCGACTTCAAATGAGGAAGATAGACTTTGAAAATTTTCAATCAACACAAAGTGAGAATCGACTTCAATGGGCTTCAATGAATGTAAATCGACAATATCTGACAAAGTTATATGCAAACTCATTCAAATATATGAGAAAGGTTGAAATTCGACTTCAAATGAGGAAGATAGACTTTGAAAATTTTCAATCAACACAAAGTGAGAATCGACTTCAATGGGCTTCAATGAATGTAAATCGACGATATCTGACAAAGTTAGATGCAAACTCATTCAAATATATGAGAAATGTTGAAATTCGACTTCAAATGAGGAAGATAGACTTTGAAAATTTTCAATCAACACAAAGTGAGAATCGACTTCAATGGGCTTCAATGAATGTAAATCGACAATATCTGACAAAGTTATATGCAAATTCATTCAATTATATGAGAAATGTTGAAATTCGACTTCAAATGAGGAAGATAGTTTTTGAAAATTTTCAATCAACACAAAGTGAGAATCGACTTCAATGGGCTTCAATGAATGTAAATCGCCGATATCTGACAAAGTTAAATGCAAACTCATTCAAATATATGAGAAATGTTGAAATTCGACTTCAAATGAGGAAGATAGACTTTGAAAATTTTCAATCAACACAAAGTGAGAATCGACTTCAATGGGCTTCAATGAATGTAAATCGACAATATCTGACAAAGTTATATGCAAACTCATTCAATTATATGAGAAATGTTGAAATTCGACTTCAAATGAGGAAGATAGACTGAAAATTTTCAATCAACACGAAGTGAGAATCGACTTCAATGGGCTTCAATGATTGTAAATCGACGATATCTGACAAAGTTAGATGCAAACTCATTCAAATATATGAGAAATGTTGAAATTCGACTTCAAATGAGGAAGATAGTTTTTGAAAATTTTCAATCAACACAAAGTGAGAATCGACATCAATGGGCTTCAATGAATGTAAATCGACAATATCTGACAAAGTTATATGCAAACTCATTCAAATATATGAGAAATGTTGAAATTCGACTTCGAATGAGGAAGATAGACTTTGAAAATTTTCAATCAACACAAAGTGAGAATCGACTTCAATGGGCTTCAATGAATGTAAATCGACGATATCTGACAAAGCTAGATGCAAACTCATTCAAATATATGAGAAATGTTGAAATTCGACTTCAAATGAGGAAGATAGACTTTGAAAATTTTCAATCAACACAAAGTGAGAATCGACTTCAATGGGCTTCAATGAATGTAAATCGACGATATCTGATAAAGTTAGATGCGAACTCATTCAAATATATGAGAAATGTTGAAATTCGACTTCAAATGAGGAAGATAGACTTTGAAAATTTTCAATCAACACAAAGTGAGAATCGACTTCAATGGGCTTCAATGAATGTAAATCGGCGATATCTGATAAAGTTAGATGCGAACTCATTCAAATATATGAGAAATGTTGAAATTCGACTTCAAATGAGGAAGATAGACTTTGAAAGTTTTCAATCAACACAAAGTGAGAATCGACTTCAATGGGCTTCAATGAATGTAAATCGGCGATATCTGATAAAGTTAGATGCGAACTCATTCAAATATATGAGAAATGTTGAAATTCGACTTCAAATGAGGAAGATAGACTTTGAAAATTTTCAAACACAAAGTGAGAATCGACTTCAATGGGCTTCATTGAATGTAAATCGCCGATATCTGACAAAGTTAAATGCAAACTCATTCAAATATATGAGAAATGTTGAAATTCTACTTCAAATGAGGAAGATAGACTTTGAAAATTTTCAAACACAAAGTGAGAATCGACTTCAATGGGCTTCAATGAATGTAAATCGACGATATCTGACAAAGTTAGATGCAAACTCATTCAAATATATGAGAAATGTTGAAATTCGACTTCAAATGAGGAAGATAGACTTTGAAAATTTTCAAACACAAAGTGAGAATCGTCTTCAATGGGCTTCAATGAATGTAAATCGACGATATCTGACAAAGTTAAATGCAAACTCATTCAAATATATGAGAAATGTTGAAATTCGACTTCAAATGAGGAAGATAGACTTTGAAAATTTTCAATCAACACAAAGTGAGAATCGACTTCAATGGGCTTCAATGAATGTAAATCGACAATATATGATAAAGTTAAATGCAAACTCATTCAAATATATGAGAAAGGTTGAAATTCGACTTCAAATGAGGAAGATAGACTTTGAAAATTTTCAAACACAAAGTGAGAATCGACTTCAATGGGCTTCAATGAATGTAAATCGACGATATCTGACAAAGTTAGATGCAAACTCATTCAAATATATGAGAAATGTTGAAATTCGACTTCAAATGAGGAAGATAGACTTTGAAAATTTTCAATCAACACAAAGTGAGAATCGACTTCAATGGGCTTCAATGAATGTAAATCGCCGATATCTGACAAAGTTAAATGCAAACTCATTCAAATATATGAGAAATGTTGAAATCCGACTTCAAATGAGGAAGATAGACTTTGAAAATTTTCAATCAACACAAAGTGAGAATCGACTTCAATGGGCTTCAATGAATGTAAATCGACGATATCTGACAAAGTTAGATGCAAACTCATTCAAATATATGAGAAATGTTGAAATTCGACTTCAAATGAGGAAGATAGACTTTGAAAATTTTCAATCAACACAAAGTGAGAATCGACTTCAATGGGCTTCAATGAATGTAAATCGACGATATCTGACAAAGTTAGATGCAAACTCATTCAAATATATGAGAAATGTTGAAATTCGACTTCAAATGAGGAAGATAGACTTTGAAAATTTTCAATCAACACAAAGTGAGAATCGACTTCAATGGGCTTCAATGAATGTAAATCGCCGATATCTGACAAAGTTAAATGCAAACTCATTCAAATATATGAGAAATGTTGAAATCCGACTTCAAATGAGGAAGATAGACTGAAAATTTTCAATCAACACAAAGTGAGAATCGACTTCAATGGGCTTCAATGAATGTAAATCGACGATATCTGACAAAGTTAGATGCAAACTCATTCAAATATATGAGAAATGTTGAAATTCGACTTCAAATGAGGAAGATAGACTTTGAAAATTTTCAATCAACACAAAGTGAGAATCGACTTCAATGGGCTTCAATGAATGTAAATCGACAATATCTGACAAAGTTATATGCAAACTCATTCAAATATATGAGAAAGGTTGAAATTCGACTTCAAATGAGGAAGATAGACTTTGAAAATTTTCAATCAACACAAAGTGAGAATCGACATCAATGGGCTTCAATGAATGTAAATCGACAATATCTGACAAAGTTATATGCAAACTCATTCAAATATATGAGAAATGTTGAAATTCGACTTCGAATGAGGAAGATAGACTTTGAAAATTTTCAATCAACACAAAGTGAGAATCGACTTCAATGGGCTTCAATGAATGTAAATCGACGATATCTGACAAAGCTAGATGCAAACTCATTCAAATATATGAGAAATGTTGAAATTCGACTTCAAATGAGGAAGATAGACTTTGAAAGTTTTCAATCAACACAAAGTGAGAATCGACTTCAATGGGCTTCAATGAATGTAAATCGACGATATCTGACAAAGTTAGATGCAAACTCATTCAAATATATGAGAAATGTTGAAATTCGACTTCAAATGAGGAAGATAGACTTTGAAAATTTTCAATCAACACAAAGTGAGAATCGACTTCAATGGGCTTCAATGAATGTAATCGACGATATCTGATAAAGTTAGATGCGAACTCATTCAAATATATGAGAAATGTTGAAATTCGACTTCAAATGAGGAAGATAGACTTTGAAAATTTTCAATCAACACAAAGTGAGAATCGACTTCAATGGGCTTCAATGAATGTAAATCGGCGATATCTGATAAAGTTAGATGCGAACTCATTCAAATATATGAGAAATGTTGAAATTCGACTTCAAATGAGGAAGATAGACTTTGAAAGTTTTCAATCAACACAAAGTGAGAATCGACTTCAATGGGCTTCAATGAATGTAAATCGACGATATCTGACAAAGTTAGATGCAAACTCATTCAAATATATGAGAAATGTTGAAATTCGACTTCAAATGAGGAAGATAGACTTTGAAAATTTTCAATCAACACAAAGTGAGAATCGACTTCAATGGGCTTCAATGAATGTAAATCGACAATATCTGACAAAGTTATATGCAAACTCATTCAAATATATGAGAAAGGTTGAAATTCGACTTCAAATGAGGAAGATAGACTTTGAAAATTTTCAATCAACACAAAGTGAGAATCGACATCAATGGGCTTCAATGAATGTAAATCGACAATATCTGACAAAGTTATATGCAAACTCATTCAAATATATGAGAAATGTTGAAATTCGACTTCGAATGAGGAAGATAGACTTTGAAAATTTTCAATCAACACAAAGTGAGAATCGACTTCAATGGGCTTCAATGAATGTAAATCGACGATATCTGACAAAGCTAGATGCAAACTCATTCAAATATATGAGAAATGTTGAAATTCGACTTCAAATGAGGAAGATAGACTTTGAAAGTTTTCAATCAACACAAAGTGAGAATCGACTTCAATGGGCTTCAATGAATGTAAATCGACGATATCTGACAAAGTTAGATGCAAACTCATTCAAATATATGAGAAATGTTGAAATTCGACTTCAAATGAGGAAGATAGACTTTGAAAATTTTCAATCAACACAAAGTGAGAATCGACTTCAATGGGCTTCAATGAATGTAATCGACGATATCTGATAAAGTTAGATGCGAACTCATTCAAATATATGAGAAATGTTGAAATTCGACTTCAAATGAGGAAGATAGACTTTGAAAATTTTCAATCAACACAAAGTGAGAATCGACTTCAATGGGCTTCAATGAATGTAAATCGGCGATATCTGATAAAGTTAGATGCGAACTCATTCAAATATATGAGAAATGTTGAAATTCGACTTCAAATGAGGAAGATAGACTTTGAAAGTTTTCAATCAACACAAAGTGAGAATCGACTTCAATGGGCTTCAATGAATGTAAATCGACGATATCTGACAAAGTTAGATGCAAACTCATTCAAATATATGAGAAATGTTGAAATTCGACTTCAAATGAGGAAGATAGACTTTGAAAATTTTCAATCAACACAAAGTGAGAATCGACTTCAATGGGCTTCAATGAATGTAATCGACGATATCTGACAAAGTTATATGCAAACTCATTCAATTATATGAGAAATGTTGAAATTCGACTTCAAATGAGGAAGATAGACTTTGAAAATTTTCAATCAACACAAAGTGAGAATCGACTTCAATGGGCTTCAATGAATGTAAATCGACGATATCTGACAAAGTTAGATGCAAACTCATTCAAATATATGAGAAATGTTGAAATTCGACTTCAAATGAGGAAGATAGACTTTGAAAATTTTCAATCAACACCAAGTGAGAATCGACTTCAATGGGCTTCAATGAATGTAAATCGCCGATATCTGACAAAGTTAAATGCAAACTCATTCAAATATATGAGAAAGGTTGAAATTCGACTTCAAATGAGGAAGATAGACTTTGAAAATTTTCAAACACAAAGTGAGAATCGACTTCAATGGGCTTCAATGAATGTAAATCGACGATATCTGACAAAGTTAGATGCAAACTCATTCAAATATATGAGAAATGTTGAAATTCGACTTCAAATGAGGAAGATAGACTTTGAAAATTTTCAATCAACACCAAGTGAGAATCGACTTCAATGGGCTTCAATGAATGTAAATCGCCGATATCTGACAAAGTTAAATGCAAACTCATTCAAATATATGAGAAAGGTTGAAATTCGACTTCAAATGAGGAAGATAGACTTTGAAAATTTTCAAACACAAAGTGAGAATCGACTTCAATGGGCTTCAATGAATGTAAATCGACGATATCTGACAAAGTTAGATGCAAACTCATTCAAATATATGAGAAATGTTGAAATTCGACTTCAAATGAGGAAGATAGACTTTGAAAATTTTCAATCAACATAAAGTGAGAATCGACTTCAATGGGCTTCAATGAATGTAAATCGACAATATCTGACAAAGTTAAATGCAAACTCATTCAAATATATGAGAAAGGTTGAAATTTGACTTCAAATGAGGAAGATAGACTTTGAAAATTTTCAATCAACACAAAGTGAGAATCGACTTCAATGGGCTTCAATGAATGTAAATCGGCGATATCTGATAAAGTTAGATGCGAACTCATTCAAATATATGAGAAATGTTGAAATTCGACTTCAAATGAGGAAGATAGACTTTGAAAGTTTTCAATCAACACAAAGTGAGAATCGACTTCAATGGGCTTCAATGAATGTAAATCGAATATATCTGATAAAGTTAAATGCAAACTCATTCAAATATATGAGAAAGGTTGAAATTCGACTTCAAATGAGGAAGATAGACTTTGAAAATTTTCAAACACAAAGTGAGAATCGACTTCAATGGGCTTCAATGAATGTAAATCGACGATATCTGACAAAGTTAGATGCAAACTCATTCAAATATATGAGAAATGTTGAAATTCGACTTCAAATGAGGAAGATAGACTTTGAAAATTTTCAATCAACACAAAGTGAGAATCGACTTCAATGGGCTTCAATGAATGTAAATCGCCGATATCTGACAAAGTTAAATGCAAACTCATTCAAATATATGAGAAATGTTGAAATTCGACTTCAAATGAGAAGATAGACTTTGAAAATTTTCAATCAACACAAAGTGAGAATCGACTTCAATGGGCTTCAATGAATGTAAATCGACGATATCTGACAAAGTTAGATGCAAACTCATTCAAATATATGAGAAATGTTGAAATTCGACTTCAAATGAGGAAGATAGACTTTGAAAATTTTCAATCAACACAAAGTGAGAATCGACTTCAATGGGCTTCAATGAATGTAAATCGCCGATATCTGACAAAGTTAAATGCAAACTCATTCAAATATATGAGAAATGTTGAAATTCGACTTCAAATGAGGAAGATAGACTTTGAAAATTTTCAATCAACACAAAGTGAGAATCGACTTCAATGGGCTTCAATGAATGTAAATCGCCGATATCTGACAAAGTTAAATGCAAACTCATTCAAATATATGAGAAATGTTGAAATTCGACTTCAAATGAGGAAGATAGACTTTGAAAATTTTCAATCAACACAAAGTGAGAATCGACTTCAATGGGCTTCAATGAATGTAAATCGGCGATATCTGATAAAGTTAGATGCGAACTCATTCAAATATATGAGAAATGTTGAAATTCGACTTCAAATGAGGAAGATAGACTTTGAAAGTTTTCAATCAACACAAAGTGAGAATCGACTTCAATGGGCTTCAATGAATGTAAATCGGCGATATCTGATAAAGTTAGATGCGAACTCATTCAAATATATGAGAAATGTTGAAATTCGACTTCAAATGAGGAAGATAGACTTTGAAAGTTTTCAATCAACACAAAGTGAGAATCGACTTCAATGGGCTTCAATGAATGTAAATCGCCGATATCTGACAAAGTTAGATGCAAACTCATTCAAATATATGAGAAATGTTGAAATTCGACTTCAAATGAGGAAGATAGACTTTGAAAATTTTCAATCAACACAAAGTGAGAATCGACTTCAATGGGCTTCAATGAATGTAATCGACGATATCTGACAAAGTTATATGCAAACTCATTCAATTATATGAGAAATGTTGAAATTCGACTTCAAATGAGGAAGATAGACTTTGAAAATTTTCAATCAACACAAAGTGAGAATCGACTTCAATGGGCTTCAATGAATGTAAATCGACGATATCTGACAAAGTTAGATGCAAACTCATTCAAATATATGAGAAATGTTGAAATTCGACTTCAAATGAGGAAGATAGACTTTGAAAATTTTCAATCAACACCAAGTGAGAATCGACTTCAATGGGCTTCAATGAATGTAAATCGCCGATATCTGACAAAGTTAAATGCAAACTCATTCAAATATATGAGAAAGGTTGAAATTCGACTTCAAATGAGGAAGATAGACTTTGAAAATTTTCAAACACAAAGTGAGAATCGACTTCAATGGGCTTCAATGAATGTAAATCGACGATATCTGACAAAGTTAGATGCAAACTCATTCAAATATATGAGAAATGTTGAAATTCGACTTCAAATGAGGAAGATAGACTTTGAAAATTTTCAATCAACACCAAGTGAGAATCGACTTCAATGGGCTTCAATGAATGTAAATCGCCGATATCTGACAAAGTTAAATGCAAACTCATTCAAATATATGAGAAAGGTTGAAATTCGACTTCAAATGAGGAAGATAGACTTTGAAAATTTTCAAACACAAAGTGAGAATCGACTTCAATGGGCTTCAATGAATGTAAATCGACGATATCTGACAAAGTTAGATGCAAACTCATTCAAATATATGAGAAATGTTGAAATTCGACTTCAAATGAGGAAGATAGACTTTGAAAATTTTCAATCAACACAAAGTGAGAATCGACTTCAATGGGATTCAATGAATGTAAATCGACAATATCTGACAAAGTTATATGCAAACTCATTCAAATATATGAGAAAGGTTGAAATTCGACTTCAAATGAGGAAGATAGACTTTGAAAATTTTCAATCAACACAAAGTGAGAATCGACTTCAATGGGCTTCAATGAATGTAAATCGACGATATCTGACAAAGTTAGATGCAAACTCATTCAAATATATGAGAAATGTTGAAATTCGACTTCAAATGAGGAAGATAGACTTTGAAAATTTTCAATCAACACAAAGTGAGAATAGACTTCAATGGGCTTCAATGAATGTAAATCGAAAATATCTGATAAAGTTAAATGCAAACTCATTCAAATATATGAGAAAGGTTGAAATTCGACTTCAAATGAGGAAGATAGACTTTGAAAATTTTCAAACACAAAGTGAGAATCGACTTCAATGGGCTTCAATGAATGTAATCGACGATATCTGACAAAGTTATATGCAAACTCATTCAATTATATGAGAAATGTTGAAATTCGACTTCAAATGAGGAAGATAGACTTTGAAAATTTTCAATCAACACAAAGTGAGAATCGACTTCAATGGGCTTCAATGAATGTAAATCGACGATATCTGACAAAGTTAGATGCAAACTCATTCAAATATATGAGAAATGTTGAAATTCGACTTCAAATGAGGAAGATAGACTTTGAAAATTTTCAATCAACACCAAGTGAGAATCGACTTCAATGGGCTTCAATGAATGTAAATCGCCGATATCTGACAAAGTTAAATGCAAACTCATTCAAATATATGAGAAAGGTTGAAATTCGACTTCAAATGAGGAAGATAGACTTTGAAAATTTTCAAACACAAAGTGAGAATCGACTTCAATGGGCTTCAATGAATGTAAATCGACGATATCTGACAAAGTTAGATGCAAACTCATTCAAATATATGAGAAATGTTGAAATTCGACTTCAAATGAGGAAGATAGACTTTGAAAATTTTCAATCAACACCAAGTGAGAATCGACTTCAATGGGCTTCAATGAATGTAAATCGCCGATATCTGACAAAGTTAAATGCAAACTCATTCAAATATATGAGAAAGGTTGAAATTCGACTTCAAATGAGGAAGATAGACTTTGAAAATTTTCAAACACAAAGTGAGAATCGACTTCAATGGGCTTCAATGAATGTAAATCGACGATATCTGACAAAGTTAGATGCAAACTCATTCAAATATATGAGAAATGTTGAAATTCGACTTCAAATGAGGAAGATAGACTTTGAAAATTTTCAATCAACACAAAGTGAGAATCGACTTCAATGGGATTCAATGAATGTAAATCGACAATATCTGACAAAGTTATATGCAAACTCATTCAAATATATGAGAAAGGTTGAAATTCGACTTCAAATGAGGAAGATAGACTTTGAAAATTTTCAATCAACACAAAGTGAGAATCGACTTCAATGGGCTTCAATGAATGTAAATCGACGATATCTGACAAAGTTAGATGCAAACTCATTCAAATATATGAGAAATGTTGAAATTCGACTTCAAATGAGGAAGATAGACTTTGAAAATTTTCAATCAACACAAAGTGAGAATAGACTTCAATGGGCTTCAATGAATGTAAATCGAAAATATCTGATAAAGTTAAATGCAAACTCATTCAAATATATGAGAAAGGTTGAAATTCGACTTCAAATGAGGAAGATAGACTTTGAAAATTTTCAAACACAAAGTGAGAATCGACTTCAATGGGCTTCAATGAATGTAATCGACGATATCTGACAAAGTTATATGCAAACTCATTCAATTATATGAGAAATGTTGAAATTCGACTTCAAATGAGGAAGATAGACTTTGAAAATTTTCAATCAACACAAAGTGAGAATCGACTTCAATGGGCTTCAATGAATGTAAATCGACGATATCTGACAAAGTTAGATGCAAACTCATTCAAATATATGAGAAATGTTGAAATTCGACTTCAAATGAGGAAGATAGACTTTGAAAATTTTCAATCAACACCAAGTGAGAATCGACTTCAATGGGCTTCAATGAATGTAAATCGCCGATATCTGACAAAGTTAAATGCAAACTCATTCAAATATATGAGAAAGGTTGAAATTCGACTTCAAATGAGGAAGATAGACTTTGAAAATTTTCAAACACAAAGTGAGAATCGACTTCAATGGGCTTCAATGAATGTAAATCGACGATATCTGACAAAGTTAGATGCAAACTCATTCAAATATATGAGAAATGTTGAAATTCGACTTCAAATGAGGAAGATAGACTTTGAAAATTTTCAATCAACACCAAGTGAGAATCGACTTCAATGGGCTTCA
>NW_026614173.1:0-16292 GCF_026230105.1 Diorhabda sublineata
TCTTCCTCATTTGAAGTCGAATTTCTACATTTCTCATATATTTGAATGAGTTTGCATCTAACTTTGTCAGATATCGTCGATTTACATTCATTGAAGCCCATTGAGGTCGATTGTCACTTTGTGTTGATTGAAAATTTTCAAAGTCTATCTTCCTCATTTGGAGTCGAATTTCAACAATTCTTTTATATTGAATGAGTTTGCATCAACTTTGTCAGATATCGTCGATTTACATTCATTGAAGCCCATTGAAGTCGATTGTCACTTTGTGTTGATTGAAATTTTCAAAGTTTATCTTCCTCATTTGAAGTTGAATTTCAACATTTCTTATATATTTGAATGAGTTTGCATCTGACTTTGTCAGATATCGTCGATTAACATCCATTGAAGCCCATTGAAGTCGATTGTCACTTTGTGTTTATTGAAAATTTTCAAAGTCTATCTTCCTCATTTGAAGTCGGATTTCAACATTTCTTTTATATTTGAATGAGTTTGCATCTAACTTTGTCAGATATCGTCGATTTACTTCATTGAAGCCCATTGAAGTCGATTGTCACTTTGTGTCGATTGAAAATTTTCAAAGTCTATCGTCCTCATTTGAGGTCGAATTTCAACATTTCTTATATATTTGAGTGAGTTTGCATCTAACTTTGTCAGATATCGTCGATTTACATTCATTGAAGCCCATTGAGTCGATTGTCACTTTGTGTTGATTGAAAATTTTCAAAGTCTATCGTCCTCATTTGAGGTCGAATTTCAACATTTCTTATATATTTGAGTGAGTTTGCATCTAACTTTGTCAGATATCGTCGATTTACATTCATTGAAGCCCATTGAGTCGATTGTCACTTTGTGTTGATTGAAAATTTTCAAAGTCTATCTTCCTCATTTGAAGTCGAATTTCAACATTTCTTATATATTTGAATGAGTTTGCATCTAACTTTGTCAGATATCGTCGATTTATATTCATTGAAGTAGATTGTCACTTTGTGTTGATTGAAAATTTTCAAAGTCTATCTTCCTCATTTGAAGTCGAATTTCAACAATTTTTTATATATTTGACTGAGTTTGCATCTAACTTTGTCAGATATCATCGATTAACATCCATTGAAGCCAGCCCACTGAAGTCGATTGTCACTTTGTGTTGATTGAAAATTTTCAAAGTCTATCGTCCTCATTTGAAGTCGAATTTCAACATTTCTTATATATTTGAATGAGTTTGCATCTAACTTTGTCAGATATCGTCGATTTACATTCATTGAAACCCATTGAAGCCGATTGTCACTTTGTTTTGATTGAAAATTTTCAAAGTCTATCTTCCTCATTTGAAGTCGAATTTCTACATTTCTCATATATTTGAATGAGTTTGCATCTAACTTTGTCAGATATCGTCGATTTACATTCATTGAAGCCCATTGAGGTCGATTGTCACTTTGTGTTGATTGAAAATTTTCAAAGTCTATCTTCCTCATTTGGAGTCGAATTTCAACATTTCTTTTATATTTGAATGAGTTTGCATCTAACTTTGTCAGATATCGTCGATTAACATCCATTGAAGCCAGCCCACTGAAGTCGATTGTCACTTTGTGTTGATTGAAAATTTTCAAAGTCTATCGTCCTCATTTGAAGTCGAATTTCAACATTTCTTATATATTTGAGTGAGTTTGCATCTAACTTTGTCATATATCATTGATTTACATTCATTGAAGCCCATTGAAGCCGATTGTCACTTTGTTTTGATTTAAAATTTTCAAAAGTCTATCTTCCTCATTTGAAGTCGAATTTCTACATTTCTCATATATTTGAATGAGTTTGCATCTAACTTTGTCAGATATCGTCGATTTACATTCATTGAAGCCCATTGAGGTCGATTGTCACTTTGTGTTGATTGAAAATTTTCAAAGTCTATCTTCCTCATTTGGAGTCGAATTTCAACATTTCTTTTATATTTGAGTGAGTTTGCATCTAACTTTGTCAGATATCGTCGATTTACATTCATTGAAGCCCATTGAGTCGATTGTCACTTTGTGTTGATTGAAAATTTTCAAAGTCTATCTTCCTCATTTGAAGTCGAATTTCAACATTTCTTATATATTTGAATGAGTTTGCATCTAACTTTGTCAGATATCGTCGATTTACATTCATTGAAGCCCATTGAGTCGATTGTCACTTTGTGTTGATTGAAAATTTTCAAAGTCTATCGTCCTCATTTGAGGTCGAATTTCAACATTTCTTATATATTTGAGTGAGTTTGCATCTAACTTTGTCAGATATCGTCGATTTACATTCATTGAAGCCCATTGAGTCGATTGTCACTTTGTGTTGATTGAAAATTTTCAAAGTCTATCTTCCTCATTTGAAGTCGAATTTCAACATTTCTTATATATTTGAATGAGTTTGCATCTAACTTTGTCAGATATCGTCGATTTATATTCATTGAAGTAGATTGTCACTTTGTGTTGATTGAAAATTTTCAAAGTCTATCTTCCTCATTTGAAGTCGAATTTCAACAATTTTTTATATATTTGACTGAGTTTGCATCTAACTTTGTCAGATATCATCGATTAACATCCATTGAAGCCAGCCCACTGAAGTCGATTGTCACTTTGTGTTGATTGAAAATTTTCAAAGTCTATCGTCCTCATTTGAAGTCGAATTTCAACATTTCTTATATATTTGAATGAGTTTGCATCTAACTTTGTCAGATATCGTCGATTTACATTCATTGAAACCCATTGAAGCCGATTGTCACTTTGTTTTGATTGAAAATTTTCAAAGTCTATCTTCCTCATTTGAAGTCGAATTTCTACATTTCTCATATATTTGAATGAGTTTGCATCTAACTTTGTCAGATATCGTCGATTTACATTCATTGAAGCCCATTGAGGTCGATTGTCACTTTGTGTTGATTGAAAATTTTCAAAGTCTATCTTCCTCATTTGGAGTCGAATTTCAACATTTCTTTTATATTTGAATGAGTTTGCATCTAACTTTGTCAGATATCGTCGATTAACATCCATTGAAGCCAGCCCACTGAAGTCGATTGTCACTTTGTGTTGATTGAAAATTTTCAAAGTCTATCGTCCTCATTTGAAGTCGAATTTCAACATTTCTTATATATTTGAGTGAGTTTGCATCTAACTTTGTCATATATCATTGATTTACATTCATTGAAGCCCATTGAAGCCGATTGTCACTTTGTTTTGATTTAAAATTTTCAAAAGTCTATCTTCCTCATTTGAAGTCGAATTTCTACATTTCTCATATATTTGAATGAGTTTGCATCTAACTTTGTCAGATATCGTCGATTTACATTCATTGAAGCCCATTGAGGTCGATTGTCACTTTGTGTTGATTGAAAATTTTCAAAGTCTATCTTCCTCATTTGGAGTCGAATTTCAACATTTCTTTTATATTTGAATGAGTTTGCATCAACTTTGTCAGATATCGTCGATTTACATTCATTGAAGCCCATTGAAGTCGATTGTCACTTTGTGTTGATTGAAAATTTTCAAAGTTTATCTTCCTCATTTGAAGTTGAATTTCAACATTTCTTATATATTTGAATGAGTTTGCATCTGACTTTGTCAGATATCGTCGATTAACATCCATTGAAGCCCATTGAAGTCGATTGTCACTTTGTTTTGATTGAAAATTTTCAAAGTCTATCTTCCTCATTTGAAGTCGAATTTCTACATTTCTCATATATTTGAATGAGTTTGCATCTAACTTTGTCAGATATCGTCGATTTACATTCATTGAAGCCCATTGAGGTCGATTGTCACTTTGTGTTGATTGAAAATTTTCAAAGTCTATCTTCCTCATTTGGAGTCGAATTTCAACAATTCTTTTATATTTGAATGAGTTTGCATCAACTTTGTCAGATATCGTCGATTTACATTCATTGAAGTCGATTGTCACTTTGTGTTGATTGAATATTTTCAAAGTCTATCTTCCTCATTTGAAGTCGAATTTCAACAATTTTTTATATATTTGAATGAGTTTGCATCTAACTTTGTCATATATCGTTGATTTACATTCATTGAAGCCCATTGAAGCCGATTGTCACTTTGTTTTGATTGAAAATTTTCAAAGTCTATCTTCCTCATTTGAAGTCGAATTTCTACATTTCTCATATATTTGAATGAGTTTGCATCTAACTTTGTCAGATATCGTCGATTTACATCCATTGAAGCCCACTGAAGTCGATTGTCACTTTGTGTTGATTGAAAATTTTCAAAGTCTATCGTCCTCATTTGAAGTCGAATTTCAACATTTCTTATATATTTGAGTGAGTTTGCGTCTAACTTTGTCAGATATCGTCGATTTACATTCATTGAAGCCCATTGAGGTCGATTGTCACTTTGTGTTGATTGAAAATTTTCAAAGTCTATCTTTCTCATTTGAAGTAGAATTTCAACATTTCTTATATATTTGAATGAGTTTGCATCTAACTTTGTCAGATATCGTCGATTTACATTCATTGAAGTCGATTGTCACTTTGTGTTGATTGAATATTTTCAAAGTCTATCTTCCTCATTTGAAGTCGAATTTCAACAATTTTTTATATATTTGAATGAGTTTGCATCTAACTTTGTCATATATCGTTGATTTACATTCATTGAAGCCCATTGAAGCCGATTGTCACTTTGTTTTGATTGAAAATTTTCAAAGTCTATCTTCCTCATTTGAAGTCGAATTTCTACATTCCTCATATATTTGAATGAGTTTGCATCTAACTTTGTCAGATATCGTCGATTTACATTCATTGAAGCCCATTGAGGTCGATTGTCACTTTGTGTTGATTGAAAATTTTCAAAGTCTATCTTCCTCATTTGGAGTCGAATTTCAACATTTCTTTTATATTTGAATGAGTTTGCATCAACTTTGTCAGATATCGTCGATTTACATTCATTGAAGCCCATTGAAGTCGATTGTCACTTTGTGTTGATTGAAAATTTTCAAAGTCTATCTTCCTCATTTGAAGTCGAATTTCAACAATTTTTTATATATTTGAATGAGTTTGCATCTAACTTTGTCAGATATCGTCGATTAACATCCATTGAAGCCCACTGAAGTCGATTGTCACTTTGTGTTGATTGAAAATTTTCAAAGTCTATCGTCCTCATTTGAAGTCGAATTTCAACATTACTTATATATTTGAGTGAGTTTGCATCTAACTTTGTCAGATATCGTCGATTTACATTCATTGAAGCCCATTGAGGTCGATTGTCACTTTGTGTTGATTGAAAATTTTCAAAGTCTATCTTCCTCATTTGAAGTAGAATTTCAACATTTCTTATATATTTGAATGAGTTTGCATCTAACTTTGTCAGATATCGTCGATTTACATTCATTGAAGTCGATTGTCACTTTGTGTTGATTGAATATTTTCAAAGTCTATCTTCCTCATTTGAAGTCGAATTTCAACAATTTTTTATATATTTGAATGAGTTTGCATCTAACTTTGTCAGATATCGTCGATTTACATTCATTGAAGCCCATTGAAGCCGATTGTCACTTTGTTTTGATTGAAAATTTTCAAAGTCTATCTTCCTCATTTGGAGTCGAATTTCAACATTTCTTTTATATTTGAATGAGTTTGCATCAACTTTGTCAGATATCGTCGATATACATTCATTGAAGCCCATTGAAGTCGATTGTCACTTTGTGTTGATTGAAAATTTTCAAAGTTTATCTTCCTCATTTGAAGTTGAATTTCAACATTTCTTATATATTTGAATGAGTTTGCATCTGACTTTGTCAGATATCGTCGATTAATATCCATTGAAGCCCATTGAAGTCGATTGTCAATTTGTGTTGATTGAAAATTTTCAAAGTCTATCTTCCTCATTTGAAGTCGAATTTCAACAATTTTTTATATATTTGACTGAGTTTGCATCTAACTTTGTCAGATATCATCGATTAACATCCATTGAAGCCAGCCCACTGAAGTCGATTGTCACTTTGTGTTGATTGAAAATTTTCAAAGTCTATCGTCCTCATTTGAAGTCGAATTTCAACATTTCTTATATATTTGAATGAGTTTGCATCTAACTTTGTCAGATATCGTCGATTTACATTCATTGAAACCCATTGAAGCCGATTGTCACTTTGTTTTGATTGAAAATTTTCAAAGTCTATCTTCCTCATTTGAAGTCGAATTTCTACATTTCTCATATATTTGAATGAGTTTGCATCTAACTTTGTCAGATATCGTCGATTTACATTCATTGAAGCCCATTGAGGTCGATTGTCACTTTGTGTTGATTGAAAATTTTCAAAGTCTATCTTCCTCATTTGGAGTCGAATTTCAACATTTCTTTTATATTTGAATGAGTTTGCATCTAACTTTGTCAGATATCGTCGATTAACATCCATTGAAGCCAGCCCACTGAAGTCGATTGTCACTTTGTGTTGATTGAAAATTTTCAAAGTCTATCGTCCTCATTTGAAGTCGAATTTCAACATTTCTTATATATTTGAGTGAGTTTGCATCTAACTTTGTCATATATCATTGATTTACATTCATTGAAGCCCATTGAAGCCGATTGTCACTTTGTTTTGATTGAAAATTTTCAAAAGTCTATCTTCCTCATTTGAAGTCGAATTTCTACATTTCTCATATATTTGAATGAGTTTGCATCTAACTTTGTCAGATATCGTCGATTTACATTCATTGAAGCCCATTGAGGTCGATTGTCACTTTGTGTTGATTGAAAATTTTCAAAGTCTATCTTCCTCATTTGGAGTCGAATTTCAACATTTCTTTTATATTTGAATGAGTTTGCATCAACTTTGTCAGATATCGTCGATTTACATTCATTGAAGCCCATTGAAGTCGATTGTCACTTTGTGTTGATTGAAAATTTTCAAAGTTTATCTTCCTCATTTGAAGTTGAATTTCAACATTTCTTATATATTTGAATGAGTTTGCATCTGACTTTGTCAGATATCGTCGATTAACATCCATTGAAGCCCATTGAAGTCGATTGTCACTTTGTTTTGATTGAAAATTTTCAAAGTCTATCTTCCTCATTTGAAGTCGAATTTCTACATTTCTCATATATTTGAATGAGTTTGCATCTAACTTTGTCAGATATCGTCGATTTACATTCATTGAAGCCCATTGAGGTCGATTGTCACTTTGTGTTGATTGAAAATTTTCAAAGTCTATCTTCCTCATTTGGAGTCGAATTTCAACAATTCTTTTATATTTGAATGAGTTTGCATCAACTTTGTCAGATATCGTCGATTTACATTCATTGAAGCCCATTGAAGTCGATTGTCACTTTGTGTTGATTGAAAATTTTCAAAGTTTATCTTCCTCATTTGAAGTTGAATTTCAACATTTCTTATATATTTGAATGAGTTTGCATCTGACTTTGTCAGATATCGTCGATTAACATCCATTGAAGCCCATTGAAGTCGATTGTCACTTTGTGTTTATTGAAAATTTTCAAAGTCTATCTTCCTCATTTGAAGTCGGATTTCAACATTTCTTTTATATTTGAATGAGTTTGCATCTAACTTTGTCAGATATCGTCGATTTACTTCATTGAAGCCCATTGAAGTCGATTGTCACTTTGTGTCGATTGAAAATTTTCAAAGTCTATCGTCCTCATTTGAGGTCGAATTTCAACATTTCTTATATATTTGAGTGAGTTTGCATCTAACTTTGTCAGATATCGTCGATTTACATTCATTGAAGCCCATTGAGTCGATTGTCACTTTGTGTTGATTGAAAATTTTCAAAGTCTATCGTCCTCATTTGAGGTCGAATTTCAACATTTCTTATATATTTGAGTGAGTTTGCATCTAACTTTGTCAGATATCGTCGATTTACATTCATTGAAGCCCATTGAGTCGATTGTCACTTTGTGTTGATTGAAAATTTTCAAAGTCTATCTTCCTCATTTGAAGTCGAATTTCAACATTTCTTATATATTTGAATGAGTTTGCATCTAACTTTGTCAGATATCGTCGATTTATATTCATTGAAGTAGATTGTCACTTTGTGTTGATTGAAAATTTTCAAAGTCTATCTTCCTCATTTGAAGTCGAATTTCAACAATTTTTTATATATTTGACTGAGTTTGCATCTAACTTTGTCAGATATCATCGATTAACATCCATTGAAGCCAGCCCACTGAAGTCGATTGTCACTTTGTGTTGATTGAAAATTTTCAAAGTCTATCGTCCTCATTTGAAGTCGAATTTCAACATTTCTTATATATTTGAATGAGTTTGCATCTAACTTTGTCAGATATCGTCGATTTACATTCATTGAAACCCATTGAAGCCGATTGTCACTTTGTTTTGATTGAAAATTTTCAAAGTCTATCTTCCTCATTTGAAGTCGAATTTCTACATTTCTCATATATTTGAATGAGTTTGCATCTAACTTTGTCAGATATCGTCGATTTACATTCATTGAAGCCCATTGAGGTCGATTGTCACTTTGTGTTGATTGAAAATTTTCAAAGTCTATCTTCCTCATTTGGAGTCGAATTTCAACAATTCTTTTATATTTGAATGAGTTTGCATCAACTTTGTCAGATATCGTCGATTTACATTCATTGAAGCCCATTGAAGTCGATTGTCACTTTGTGTTGATTGAAAATTTTCAAAGTTTATCTTCCTCATTTGAAGTTGAATTTCAACATTTCTTATATATTTGAATGAGTTTGCATCTGACTTTGTCAGATATCGTCGATTAACATCCATTGAAGCCCATTGAAGTCGATTGTCACTTTGTGTTTATTGAAAATTTTCAAAGTCTATCTTCCTCATTTGAAGTCGGATTTCAACATTTCTTTTATATTTGAATGAGTTTGCATCTAACTTTGTCAGATATCGTCGATTTACTTCATTGAAGCCCATTGAAGTCGATTGTCACTTTGTGTCGATTGAAAATTTTCAAAGTCTATCGTCCTCATTTGAGGTCGAATTTCAACATTTCTTATATATTTGAGTGAGTTTGCATCTAACTTTGTCAGATATCGTCGATTTACATTCATTGAAGCCCATTGAGTCGATTGTCACTTTGTGTTGATTGAAAATTTTCAAAGTCTATCGTCCTCATTTGAGGTCGAATTTCAACATTTCTTATATATTTGAGTGAGTTTGCATCTAACTTTGTCAGATATCGTCGATTTACATTCATTGAAGCCCATTGAGGTCGATTGTCACTTTGTGTTGATTGAAAATTTCCAAAGTCTATCTTCCTCATTTGAAGTAGAATTTCAACATTCCTTTTATATTTGAATGAGTTTGCATCTAACTTTGTCAGATATCGTCGATTTACATTCATTGAAGTCGATTGTCACTTTGTGTTGATTGAATATTTTCAAAGTCTATCTTCCTCATTTGAAGTCGAATTTCAACAATTTTTTATATATTTGAATGAGTTTGCATCTAACTTTGTCATATATCGTCGATTTACATTCATTGAAGCCAATTGAAGCCGATTGTCACTTTGTGTTGATTGAAAATTTTCAAAGTCTATCTTCCTCATTTGGAGTCGAATTTCAACATTTCTTTTATATTTGAATGAGTTTGCATCAACTTTGTCAGATATCGTCGATTTACATTCATTGAAGCCCATTGAAGTCGATTGTCACTTTGAATTGATTGAAAATTTTCAAAGTTTATCTTCCTCATTTGAAGTTGAATTTCAACATTTCTTATATATTTGAATGAGTTTGCATCTGACTTTGTCAGATATCGTCGATTAACATCCATTGAAGCCCATTGAAGTCGATTGTCACTTTGTTTTGATTGAAAATTTTCAAAGTCTATCTTCCTCATTTGAAGTCGAATTTCTACATTTCTCATATATTTGAATGAGTTTGCATCTAACTTTGTCAGATATCGTCGATTTACATTCATTGAAGCCCATTGAGGTCGATTGTCACTTTGTGTTGATTGAAAATTTTCAAAGTCTATCTTCCTCATTTGAAGTCGGATTTCAACATTTCTTTTATATTTGAATGAGTTTGCATCTAACTTTGTCAGATATCGTCGATTTACTTCATTGAAGCCCATTGAAGTCGATTGTCACTTTGTGTTGATTGAAAATTTTCAAAGTCTATCTTCCTCATTTGGAGTCGAATTCCAACATTTCTTTTATATTTGAATGAGTTTGCATCAACTTTGTCAGATATCGTCGATTTACATTCATTGAAGCCCATTGAAGTCGATTGTCACTTTGTGTTGATTGAAAATTTTCAAAGTTTATCTTCCTCATTTGAAGTTGAATTTCAACATTTCTTATATATTTGAATGAGTTTGCATCTGACTTTGTCAGATATCGTCGATTAACATCCATTGAAGCCCATTGAAGTCGATTGTCACTTTGTTTTGATTGAAAATTTTCAAAGTCTATCTTCCTCATTTGAAGTCGAATTTCTACATTTCTCATATATTTGAATGAGTTTGCATCTAACTTTGTCAGATATCGTCGATTTACATTCATTGAAGCCCATTGAGGTCGATTGTCACTTTGTGTTGATTGAAAATTTTCAAAGTCTATCTTCCTCATTTGGAGTCGAATTTCAACAATTCTTCTATATTTGAATGAGTTTGCATCAACTTTGTCAGATATCGTCGATTTACATTCATTGAAGCCCATTGAAGTCGATTGTCACTTTGTGTTGATTGAAAATTTTCAAAGTTTATCTTCCTCATTTGAAGTTGAATTTCAACATTTCTTATATATTTGAATGAGTTTGCATCTGACTTTGTCAGATATCGTCGATTAACATCCATTGAAGCCCATTGAAGTCGATTGTCACTTTGTGTTTATTGAAAATTTTCAAAGTCTATCTTCCTCATTTGAAGTCGAATTTCAACATTTCTTATATATTTGAATGAGTTTGCATCTAACTTTGTCAGATATCGTCGATTTATATTCATTGAAGTAGATTGTCACTTTGTGTTGATTGAAAATTTTCAAAGTCTATCGTCCTCATTTGAAGTCGGATTTCAACATTTCTTATATATTTGAGTGAGTTTGCATCTAACTTTGTCAGATATCGTCGATTTACATTCATTGAAGCCCATTGAGTCGATTGTCACTTTGTGTTGATTGAAAATTTTCAAAGTCTATCTTCCTCATTTGAAGTCGAATTTCAACATTTCTTATATATTTGAATGAGTTTGCATCTAACTTTGTCAGATATCGTCGATTTATATTCATTGAAGTAGATTGTCACTTTGTGTTGATTGAAAATTTTCAAAGTCTATCGTCCTCATTTGAAGTCGAATTTCAACATTTCTTATATATTTGAGTGAGTTTGCATCTAACTTTGTCAGATATCGTCGATTTACATTCATTGAAGCCCATTGAGGTCGATTGTCACTTTGTGTTGATTGAAAATTTTCAAAGTCTATCTTCCTCATTTGAAGTAGAATTTCAACATTCCTTATATATTTGAATGAGTTTGCATCTAACTTTGTCAGATATCGTCGATTTACATTCATTGAAGTCGATTGTCACTTTGTGTTGATTGGATATTTTCAAAGTCTATCTTCCTCATTTGAAGTCGAATTTCAACAATTTTTTATATATTTGAATGAGTTTGCATCTAACTTTGTCATATATCGTCGATTTACATTCATTGAAGCCCATTGAAGCCGATTGTCACTTTGTGTTGATTGAAAATTTTCAAAGTCTATCTTCCTCATTTGGAGTCGAATTTCAACATTTCTTTTATATTTGAATGAGTTTGCATCAACTTTATCAGATATCGTCGATTTACATTCATTGAAGCCCATTGAAGTCGATTGTCACTTTGAATTTATTGAAAATTTTCAAAGTTTATCTTCCTCATTTGAAGTTGAATTTCAACATTTCTTATATATTTGAATGAGTTTGCATCTGACTTTGTCAGATATCGTCGATTAACATCCATTGAAGCCCATTGAGGTCGATTGTCACTTTGTGTTGATTGAAAATTTTCAAAGTCTATCGTCCTCATTTGAAGTCGAATTTCAACATTTCTTATATATTTGAATGAGTTTGCATCTAACTTTGTCAGATATCGTCGATTAACATTCATTAAAGTCGATTGTCACTTTGTGTTGATTGGAAATTTTCAAAGTCTATCTTCCTCATTTGAAGTCGAATTTCAACAATTTTTTATATATTTGAATGAGTTTGCATCTAACTTTGTCAGATATCGTCGATTAACATCCATTGAAGCACACTGAAGTCGATTGTCACTTTTTGTTGATTGAAAATTTTCAAAGTCTATCGTCCTCATTTGAAGTCGATTTTCAACATTTCTTATATATTTGAGTGAGTTTGCATCTAACTTTGTCAGATATCGTCGATTTACATTCATTGAAGCCCATTGGGGTCGATTGTCACTTTGTGTTGATTGAAAATTTTCAAAGTCTATCTTCCTCATTTGAAGTAGAATTTCAACATTTCTTATATATTTGATTGAGTTTGCATCTAACTTTGTCAGATATCGTCGATTTATATTCATTGAAGTCGATTGGCACTTTGTGTTGATTGAATATTTTCAAAGTCTATTTTCCTCATTTGAAGTCGAATTTCAACAATTTTTTATATATTTGAATGAGTTTGCATCTAACTTTGTCAGATATCGTCGATTTACATTCATTGAAGCCCATTGAAGCCGATTGTCACTTTGTTTTGATTGAAAATTTTCAAAGTCTATCTTCCTCATTTGAAGTCGAATTTCTACATTTCTCATATATTTGAATGAGTTTGCATCTAACTTTGTCAGATATCGTCGATTTACATTCATTGAAGCCCATTGAGGTCGATTGTCACTTTGTGTTGATTGAAAATTTTCAAAGTCTATCTTCCTCATTTGGAGTCGAATTTCAACATTTCTTTTATATTTGAATGAGTTTGCATCAACTTTGTCAGATATCGTCGATATACATTCATTGAAGCCCATTGAAGTCGATTGTCACTTTGTGTTGATTGAAAATTTTCAAAGTTTATCTTCCTCATTTGAAGTTGAATTTCAACATTTCTTATATATTTGAATGAGTTTGCATCTGACTTTGTCAGATATCGTCGATTAACATCCATTGAAGCCCATTGAAGTCGATTGTCACTTTGTGTTGATTGAAAATTTTCAAAGTCTATCTTCCTCATTTGAAGTCGAATTTCAACAATTTTTTATATATTTGAATGAGTTTGCATCTAACTTTGTCAGATATCGTCGAGTAACATCCATTGAAGCCAGCCCATTGAAGTCGATTGTCACTTTTTGTTGATTGAAAATTTTCAAAGTTTATCTTCCTCATTTGAAGTTGAATTTTAACATTTCTTATATATTTGAATGAGTATGCATCTGACTTTGTCAGATATCGTCGATTAACATCCATTGAAGCCCATTGATGTCGATTGTCACTTTGTGTTGATTGAAAATTTTCAAAGTTCTATTCGTCCTCATTTGAAGTCGAATTTCAACATTTCTTATATATTTGAATGAGTTTGCATCTAACTCTGTCAGATATCGTCGATTTACATTCATTGGAAGCCCATTGGGGTCGATTGTCACTTTGTGTTGATTGAAAATTTTCAAAGTCTATCTTCCTCATTTGAAGTAGAATTTCAACATTTCTTATATATTTGAATGAGTTTGCATCTAACTTTGTCAGATATCGTCGATTTATATTCATTGAAGTCGATTGTCACTTTGTGTTGATTGAATATTTTCAAAGTCTATTTTCCTCATTTGAAGTCGAATTTCAACAATTTTTTTATATATTTGAATGAGTTTGCATCTAACTTTGTCAGATATTGTCGATTTACATTCATTGAAGCCCATTGAAGCCGATGTCACTTTGTTTTTGATTGGAAATTTTCAAAGTCTATCTTCCTCATTTGAAGTCGAATTTCTACATTTCTCATATATTTGAATGAGTTTGCATCTAACTTTGATCAGATATCGTCGATTTTACATTGATTGAAGCCCATTGAGGTCGATTGTCACTTTGTGTTGATTGAAAATTTTCAAAGTCTATCTTCCTCATTTGGAGTCGAATTTCAACATTTCTTCTATATTTGAATGAGTTTGCAATCAACTTTGTCAGATATCGTCGATATAAATTCATTGAAGCCCATTGAAGTCGATTGTCACTTTGTGTTGATTGAAAATTTTTCAAAGTCTATCGTCTCATTTGAAGTCGAATTTCAACATTTCTTACATATTTGAGTGAGTTTGCATCTAACTTTTGTCAGATATCGTCGATTTTACATTCATTGAAGCCCATTGAGCCGATTGTCACTTTGTTTTGATTGAAAAATTTTCAAAGTCTATCTTCCCTCATTTGGAGTCGAATTTCAACATTTCTTTTTATATTTGAATGAGTTTGCATCAACTTTGTCAGATATCGTCGATTTACATTCATTGAAGCCCATTGAAGTCGATTGTCACTTTGTGTTGATTGAAAATTTTCAAAGTTTATCTTCCTCATTTTGAAGTCGAATTTCAACATTTCTTATATATTTGAATGAGTTTGCATCTAACTTTGTCAGGATATCGTCGATTAACTTTCATTGAAGTCGATTGTCACTTTGTGTTTGATTGGAAATTTTCAAAGTGCTATCTTCCTCATTTGAAGTCGAATTTCAACAATTTTTTATATATTTTGAATGAGTTATGCATCTAACTTTGTCAGATATCGTCGATTAACATCCATTGAAGCACACTGAAGTCGATTGTCAGCTTTGTGTTGATTGAAAATTTTCAAAGTCTATCGTCCTCATTTGAAGTCGATTTTTCACATTTCTTAATATATTATGAGTGAGTTTGCATCTAACTTTGTCAGATATCGTCGATTTACATTCATTGAAGCCCATTGGGGTCGATTGTCACTTTGTGTTGATTGAAAATTTTCAAAGTCTATCTTCCTCATTTGAAGTAGAATCTCAACATTCCTTATATATTTTGAATGAGTTTGCATCTAACTTTGTCAGATATCGTCGATTTACATTCATTGAAGTCGATTGTCACTTTGTGTTGATTGGATATTTTCAAAGTCTATGCTTCCTCATTTGAAGTCGAATTTCAAACAATTATTTTATATATTTGAATGAGTTTGCATCTAACTTTGTCATATATCGTCGATTTACATTCATTGAAGCCCATTGAAGCCGATTGTCACTTTGTGTTGATTGAAAATTTTCAAAGTCTATCTTCCTCATTTGGAGTCGAATTTCAACATTTCTTTTATTTTTGAATGAGTTTGCATCAACTTCTATCAGATATCGTCGATTTACATTCATTTGAAGCCCATTGAAGTCGATTGTCACTTTGAATTGATTGAAAATTTTCAAAGTTTATCTTCCTCATTTGAAGTTGAATTTCAACATTTCTTATATATTTGAATGAGTTTGCATCTGACTTTGTCAGATATCGTCGATTAACATCCATTGAAGCCCATTGAGGTCGATTGTCACTTTGTGTTGATTGAAAATTTTCAAAGTCTATCGTCCTCATTTGAAGTCGAATTTCAACATTTCTTATATATTTGAATGAGTTTTGCATCTAACTTTGTCAGATATCGTCGATTAACATTCATTAAAGTCGAATTGTCACTTTGTGTTGATTGGAAATTTTCAAGAAGTCTATTTTCCTCATTTGAAGTCGAATTTCAACAATATTTTTATATATTTGAATGAGTTTTGCATCTAACTTTGTCAGATATCGTTGATTAACATCCATTGAAGCACACTGAAGTCGATTGTCACTTTTTGTTGATTGAAAATTTTTCAAAGTCTATCGTCCTCATTTGAAGTCGATTTTCAACATTTCTTATATATTTGAGTGAGTTTGCATCTAACTTTGTCAGATATCGTCGATTTACATTCATTGAAGCCCATTGGGGTCGATTGTCACTTTGTGTTGATTGAAAATTTTCAAAGTCTATCTTCCTCATTTGAAGTAGAATTTCAACATTTCAGTTATATATTTGATTGAGTTTGCATCTAACTTTGTCAGATATCGTCGATTTATATTCATTGAAGTCGATTGGCACTTTGTGTTGATTGAATATTTTCAAAGTCTATTTTCCTCATTTGAAGTCGAATTTCAACAATTTTTTATATATTTGAATGAGTTTGCATCTAACTTTGTCAGATATCGTCGATTTACATTCATTGAAGCCCATTGAAGGCCGATTGTCACTTTGTTTTGATTGAAAATTTTCAAAGTCTATCTTCCTCATTTGGAGTCGAATTTCTACATTTCTCATATATTTGAATGAGTTTGCATCTAACTTTGTCAGATATCGTCGATTTACAA
>NW_026614174.1:0-16268 GCF_026230105.1 Diorhabda sublineata
TAACATCCATTGAAGCCCATTGAGGTCAACTGTCACTTTGTAATATTTGAAAATTTTCAAAGTCTATCTTCCTAATTTGAAGTCGAATTTCAACATTTTTCATATATTTGAGTGAGATTGCATCTAACTTTGTCAGATATCATCGAATAACATCGATTGAAGCCCATTGAGGTCAACTGTCACTTTGTAATAATTGAAAATTTTCAATGTCTCTCTTCCTAATTTGATGTCGAATTTCAACATTTCTCATATATTTGAGTGAGTTTGCATCTAACTTTGTCAGATATCATCGAATAACATCGATTGAAGCCCATCGAGGTCAACTGTCACTTTGTAATAATTGAAAATTTTCATTGTCTATCTTCCTAATTTGAAGTCGAATTTCAACATTTCTCATATATTTGAGTGAGTTTGCATCTAACTTTGTCAGATATCATCGAATAACATCCATTGAAGCCTATTGAGGTCAACTGTCACTTTGTAATATTTGAAAATTTTCAAAATCTATCTTCCTAATTTGAAGTCGAATTTCAACATTTTTCATATATTTGAGTGAGTTTGCATCTAACTTTGTCAGATATCATCGAATAACATCGATTGAAGCCCATCGAGGTCAACTGTCACTTTGTAATGATTGAAAATTTTCAAAGTCTATCTTCCTAATTTGAAGTCGCATTTCAACATTTCTCATATATTCGAGTGAGTTTGCATCTAACTTTGTCAGATATCATCGAATAACATCCATTGAAGCCCATTGAGGTCAACTGTCACTTTGTAATATTTGAAAATTTTCAAAGTCTATCTTCCTAATTTGAAGTCGAATTTCAACATTTCTCATAAATTTTCAAAGTCTATCTTCCTAATTTGAAGTCGAATTTCAACATTTTTCATATATTTGAGTGAGTTTGCATCTAACTTTGTCAGATATCATCGAATAACATCGATTGAAGCCCATCGAGGTCAACTGTCACTTTGTAATAATTGAAAATTTTCAAAGTCTATCTTCCTAATTTGAAGTCGCATTTCAACATTTCTCATATATTCGAGTGAGTTTGCATCTAACTTTGTCAGATATCATCGAATAACATCCATTGAAGCCCATTGAGGTCAACTGTCACTTTGTAATATTTGAAAATTTTCAAAGTCTATCTTCCTAATTTGAAGTCGAATTTCAACATTTCTCATATATTTGAGTGAGTTTGCATCTAACTTTGTCAGATATCATCGAATAACATCGATTGAAGCCCATTGAGGTCAACTGTCACTTTGTAATAATTGAAAATTTTCATTGTCTATCTTCCTAATTTGAAGTCGCATTTCAACATTTCTCATATATTCGAGTGAGTTTGCATCTAACTTTGTCAGATATCATCGAATAACATCCATTGAAGCCTATTGAGGTCAACTGTCACTTTGTAATATTTGAAAATTTTCAAAGTCTATCTTCCTAATTTGAAGTCGAATTTCAACATTTTTCATATATTTGAGTGAGTTTGCATCTAACTTTGTCAGATATCATCGAATAACATCGATTGAAGCCCATCGAGGTCAACTGTCACTTTGTAATGATTGAAAATTTTCAAAGTCTATCTTCCTAATTTGAAGTCGCATTTCAACATTTCTCATATATTCGAGTGAGTTTGCATCTAACTTTGTCAGATATCATCGAATAACATCCATTGAAGCCCATTGAGGTCAACTGTCACTTTGTAATATTTGAAAATTTTCAAAGTCTATCTTCCTAATTTGAAGTCGAATTTCAACACATTTCTCATATATTTGAGTGAGTTTGCATCTAACTTTGTCAGATATCATCTAATAACATCGATTGAAGCCCATTGAGGTCAACTGTCACTTTGTAATAATTGAAAATTTTCAAAGTCTATCTTCCTAATTTGAAGTCGAATTTCAACATTTCTCATATATTTGAGTGAGTTTGCATCTAACTTTGTCAGATATCATCGAATAACATCCATTGAAGCCCATTGAGGTCAAATGTCACTTTGTAATAATTGAAAATTTTCAAAGTCTATCTTCCTAATTTGAAGTCGCATTTCAACATTCCTCATATATTCGAGTGAGTTTGCATCTAACTTTGTCAGATATCATCGAATAACATCCATTGAAGCCTATTGAGGTCAACTGTCACTTTGTAATATTTAAAATTTTCAAAGTCTATCTTCCTAATTTGAAGTCGAATATCAACATTTCTCATATATTTGAGTGAGTTTGCATCTAACTTTGTCAGATATCATCTAATAACATCCATTGAAGCCCATTGAGGTCAACTGTCACTTTGTAATAATTGAAAATTTTCAAAGTCTATCTTCCTAATTTGAAGTCGAATTTCAACATTTCTCATATATATGAGTGAGTTTGCATCTAACTTTGTCAGATATCATCGAATAACATCGATTGAAGCCCATCGAGGTCAACTGTCACTTTGTAATAATTGAAATTTTCAAAGTCTAACTTCCTAATTTGAAGTCGAATTTCAACATTTCTCATATATTTGAGTGAGTTTGCATCTAACTTTGTCAGATATCATCGAATAACATCGATTGAAGCCCATCGAGGTCAACTGTCACTTTGTAATAATTGAAAATTTTCAAAGTCTATCTTCCTAATTTGAAGTCGCATTTCAACATTTCTCATATATTCGAGTGAGTTTGCATCTAACTTTGTCAGATATCATCGAATAACATCCATTGAAGCCTATTGAGGTCAACTGTCACTTTGTAATATTTGAAAATTTTCAAAGTCTATCTTCCTAATTTGAAGTCGAATTTCAACATTTCTCATATATTTGAGTGAGTTTGCATCTAACTTTGTCAGATATCATCGAATAACATCGATTGAAGCCCATCGAGGTCAACTGTCACTTTGTAATAATTAAAAATTTTCATTGTCTATCTTCCTAATTTGAAGTCGCATTTCAACATTTCTCATATATTCGAGTGAGTTTGCATCTAACTTTGTCAGATATCATCGAATAACATCAATTGAAGCCTATTGAGGTCAACTGTCACTTTGTAATATTTGAAAATTTTCAAAGTCTATCTTCCTAATTTGAAGTCGAATCTCAACATTTCTCATATATTTGAGTGAGTTTGCATCTAACTTTGTCAGATATCATCTAATAACATCCATTGAAACCCTTTGAGGTCAACTGTCACTTTGTAATAATTGAAAATTTTCAAAGTCTATCTTCCTAATTTGAAGTCGAATTTCAACATTTCTCATATATTTGAGTGAGTTTGCATCTAACTTTGTCAGATATCATCGAATAACATCGATTGAAGCCCATCGAGGTCAACTGTCACTTTGTAATAATTGAAAATTTTCATTGTCTATCTTCCTAATTTGAAGTCGCATTTCAACATTTCTCATATATTCGAGTGAGTTTGCATCTAACTTTGTCAGATATCATCCAATAACATCCATTGAAGCCTATTGAGGTCAACTGTCACTTTGTAATATTTGAAAATTTTCAAAGTCTATCTTCCTAATTTGAAGTCGAATCTCAACATTCCTCATATATTTGAGTGAGTTTGCATCTAACTTTGTCAGATATCATCTAATAACATCCATTGAAACCCTTTGAGGTCAACTGTCACTTTGTAATAATTGAAAATTTTCAAAGTCTATCTTCCTAATTTGAAGTCGAATTTCAACATTTTTCATATATTTGAGTGAGTTTGCATCTAACTTTGTCAGATATCATCGAATAACATCGATTGAAGCCCATCGAGGTCAACTGTTACTTTGTAATAATTGAAAATTTTCAAAGTCTATCTTCCTAATTTGAAGTCGCATTTCAACATTTCTCATATATTCGAGTGAGTTTGCATCTAACTTTGTCAGATATCATCGAATAACATCCATTGAAGCCCATTGAGGTCATTTGTCACTTTGTAATATTTGAAAATTTTCAAAGTCTATCTTCCTAATTTGAAGTCGCATTTCAACATTTCTCATATATTCGAGTGAGTTTGCATCTAACTTTGTCAGATATCATCGAATAACATCCATTGAAGCCTATTGAGGTCAACTGTCACTTTGTAATAATTGAAAATTTTCAAAGTCTATCTTCCTAATTTGAAGTCGAATATCAACATTTCTCATATATTTGAGTGAGTTTGCATCTAACTTTGTCAGATATCATCTAATAACATCGATTGAAGCCCATTGAGGTCAACTGTCACTTTGTAATAATTGAAAATTTTCAAAGTCTATCTTCCTAATTTGAAGTCGAATTTCAACATTTCTCATATATTTGAGTGAGTTTGCATCTAACTATGTCAGATATCATCGAATAACATCCATTGAAGCCCATTGAGGTCAACTGTCACTTTGTAATAATTGAAAATTATCAAAGTCTATCTTCCTAATTTGAAGTCGCATTTCAACATTCCTCATATATTCGAGTGAGTTTGCATCTAACTTTGTCAGATATCATCGAATAACATCCATTGAAGCCTATTGAGGTCAACTGTCACTTTGTAATATTTGAAAATTTTCAAAGTCTATCTTCCTAATTTGAAGTCGAATATCAACATTTCTCATATATTTGAGTGAGTTTGCATCTAACTTTGTCAGATATCATCGAATAACATCGATTGAAGCCCATCGAGGTCAACTGTCACTTTGTAATAATTGAAAATTTTCAAAGTCTATCTTCCTAATTTGAAGTCGAATTTCAACATTTCTCATATATTTGAGTGAGTTTGCATCTAACTTTGTCAGATATCATCTAATAACATCCATTGGAGCCCTTTGAGGTCAACTGTCACTTTGTAATAATTGAAAATTTTCAAAGTCTATCTTCCTAATTTGAAGTCGAATTTCAACATTTCTCATATATTTGAGTGAGTTTGCATCTAACTTTGTCAGATATCATCGAATAACATCGATTGAAGCCCATCGAGGTCAACTGTCACTTTGTAATAATTGAAAATTTTCAAAGTCTATCTTCCTAATTTGAAGTCGCATTTCAACATTTCTCATATATTCGAGTGAGTTTGCATCTAACTTTGTCAGATATCATCGAATAACATCCATTGAAGCCTATTGAGGTCAACTGTCACTTTGTAATATTTGAAAATTTTCAAAGTCTATCTTCCTAATTTGAAGTCGAATATCAACATTTCTCATATATTTGAGTGAGTTTGCATCTAACTTTGTCAGATATCATCTAATAACATCGATTGAAGCCCATTGAGGTCAACTGTCACTTTGTAATAATTGAAAATTTTCAAAGTCTATCTTCCTAATTTGAAGTCGAATTTCAACATTTCTCATATATTTGAGTGAGTTTGCATCTAACTTTGTCAGATATCATCGAATAACATCCATTGAAGCCCATTGAGGTCAAATGTCACTTTGTAATAATTGAAAATTTTCAAAGTCTATCTTCCTAATTTGAAGTCGCATTTCAACATTCCTCATATATTCGAGTGAGTTTGCATCTAACTTTGTCAGATATCATCGAATAACATCCATTGAAGCCTATTGAGGTCAACTGTCACTTTGTAATATTTAAAATTTTCAAAGTCTATCTTCCTAATTTGAAGTCGAATATCAACATTTCTCATATATTTGAGTGAGTTTGCATCTAACTTTGTCAGATATCATCTAATAACATCGATTGAAGCCCATTGAGGTCAACTGTCACTTTGTAATAATTGAAAATTTTCAAAGTCTATCTTCCTAATTTGAAGTCGAATTTCAACATTTCTCATATATTTGAGTGAGTTTGCATCTAACTTTGTCAGATATCATCGAATAACATCGATTGAAGCCCATCGAGGTCAACTGTCACTTTGTAATAATTGAAAATTTTCAAAGTCTATCTTCCTAATTTGAAGTCGAATATCAACATTTCTCATATATTTGAGTGAGTTTGCATCTAACTTTGTCAGATATCATCTAATAACATCGATTGAAGCCCATTGAGGTCAACTGTCACTTTGTAATAATTGAAAATTTTCAAAGTCTATCTTCCTAATTTGAAGTCGAATTTCAACATTTCTCATATATTTGAGTGAGTTTGCATCTAACTATGTCAGATATCATCGAATAACATCCATTGAAGCCCATTGAGGTCAACTGTCACTTTGTAATAATTGAAAATTTTCAAAGTCTATCTTCCTAATTTGAAGTCGCATTTCAACATTCCTCATATATTCGAGTGAGTTTGCATCTAACTTTGTCAGATATCATCGAATAACATCCATTGAAGCCTATTGAGGTCAACTGTCACTTTGTAATATTTGAAAATTTTCAAAGTCTATCTTCCTAATTTGAAGTCGAATATCAACATTTCTCATATATTTGAGTGAGTTTGCATCTAACTTTGTCAGATATCATCGAATAACATCGATTGAAGCCCATCGAGGTCAACTGTCACTTTGTAATAATTGAAAATTTTCAAAGTCTATCTTCCTAATTTGAAGTCGAATTTCAACATTTCTCATATATTTGAGTGAGTTTGCATCTAACTTTGTCAGATATCATCTAATAACATCCATTGGAGCCCTTTGAGGTCAACTGTCACTTTGTAATAATTGAAAATTTTCAAAGTCTATCTTCCTAATTTGAAGTCGAATTTCAACATTTCTCATATATTTGAGTGAGTTTGCATCTAACTTTGTCAGATATCATCGAATAACATCGATTGAAGCCCATCGAGGTCAACTGTCACTTTGTAATAATTGAAAATTTTCAAAGTCTATCTTCCTAATTTGAAGTCGCATTTCAACATTTCTCATATATTCGAGTGAGTTTGCATCTAACTTTGTCAGATATCATCGAATAACATCCATTGAAGCCTATTGAGGTCAACTGTCACTTTGTAATATTTGAAAATTTTCAAAGTCTATCTTCCTAATTTGAAGTCGAATATCAACATTTCTCATATATTTGAGTGAGTTTGCATCTAACTTTGTCAGATATCATCTAATAACATCGATTGAAGCCCATTGAGGTCAACTGTCACTTTGTAATAATTGAAAATTTTCAAAGTCTATCTTCCTAATTTGAAGTCGAATTTCAACATTTCTCATATATTTGAGTGAGTTTGCATCTAACTTTGTCAGATATCATCGAATAACATCCATTGAAGCCCATTGAGGTCAAATGTCACTTTGTAATAATTGAAAATTTTCAAAGTCTATCTTCCTAATTTGAAGTCGCATTTCAACATTCCTCATATATTCGAGTGAGTTTGCATCTAACTTTGTCAGATATCATCGAATAACATCCATTGAAGCCTATTGAGGTCAACTGTCACTTTGTAATATTTAAAATTTTCAAAGTCTATCTTCCTAATTTGAAGTCGAATATCAACATTTCTCATATATTTGAGTGAGTTTGCATCTAACTTTGTCAGATATCATCGAATAACATCGATTGAAGGCCTTTGATGTCAACTGTCACTTTGTAATAATTGAAAATTTTTAAAGTCTATCTCCTAATTTGAAGTCGAATTTCAACATTTTTCATATATTTGGGTGAGTTTGCATCTAACTTTGTCAGATATCATCGAATAACATCGATTGAAGCCCTTTGAGGTCAAATGTCACTTTGTAATAATTGAAAATTTTCAAAGTCTATCTTCCTAATTTTAAGTCGCATTTCAACATTTCTCATATATTTGAGTGAGTTTGCATCTAACTTTGTCAGATATCATCGAATAACATCGATTGAAGGCCTTTGATGTCAACTGTCACTTTGTAATAATTGAAAATTTTCAAAGTCTATCTTCCTAATTTTAAGTCGCATTTCAACATTTCTCATATATTTGAGTGAGTTTGCATCTAACTTTGTCAGATATCATCGAATAACATCGATTGAAGGCCTTTGATGTCAACTGTCACTTTGTAATAATTGAAAATTTTCAAAGTCTATCTTCCTAATTTGAAGTCGCATTTCAACATTCCTCATATATTCGAGTGAGTTTGCATCTAACTTTGTCAGATATCATCGAATAACATCCATTGAAGCCTATTGAGGTCAACTGTCACTTTGTAATATTTGAAAATTTTCAAAGTCTATCTTCCTAATTTGAAGTCGAATATCAACATTTCTCATATATTTGAGTGAGTTTGAATCTAACTTTGTCAGATATCATCTAATAACATCGATTGAAGCCCATTGAGGTCAACTGTCACTTTGTAATAATTGAAAATTTTTAAAGTCTATCTTCCTAATTTGAAGTCGAATTTCAACATTTTTCATATATTTGAGTGAGTTTGCATCTAACTTTGTCAGATATCATCGAATAACATCGATTGAAGCCCATCGAGGTCAACTGTCACTTTGTAATAATTGAAAATTTTCAAAGTCTATCTTCCTAATTTGAAGTCGCATTTCAACATTTCTCATATATTCGAGTGAGTTTGCATCTAACTTTGTCAGATATCATCGAATAACATCCATTGAAGCCCATTGAGGTCAACTGTCACTTTGTAATGTTTGAAAATTTTCAAAGTCTATCTTCCTAATTTGAAGTCGAATTTCAACATTTCTCATATATTTGAGTGAGTTTGCATCTAACTTTGTCAGATATCATCGAATAACATCGATTGAAGCCCAATGAGGTCAACTGTCACTTCGTAATAATTGAAAATTTTCAATGTCTATCTTCCTAATTTGAAGTTGAGTTTCAACATTTCTCATATATTTGAGTGAGTTTGCATCTAACTTTGTCAGATATCATCGAATAACATCCATTGAAGCCTATTGAGGTCAACTGTCACTTTGTAATATTTGAAAATTTTCAAAGTCTATCTTCCTAATTTGAAGTCGAATATCAACATTTCTCATATATTTGAGTGAGTTTGAATCTAACTTTGTCAGATATCATCTAATAACATCGATTGAAGCCCATTGAGGTCAACTGTCACTTTGTAATAATTGAAAATTTTTAAAGTCTATCTTCCTAATTTGAAGTCGAATATCAACATTTTTCATATATTTGAGTGAGTTTGCATCTAACTTTGTCAGATATCATCGAATAACATCGATTGAAGCCCATCGAGGTCAACTGTCACTTTGTAATAATTGAAAATTTTCAAAGTCTATCTTCCTAATTTGAAGTCGCATTTCAACATTTCTCATATATTCGAGTGAGTTTGCATCTAACTTTGTCAGATATCATCGAATAACATCCATTGAAGCCCATTGAGGTCAACTGTCACTTTGTAATGTTTGAAAATTTTCAAAGTCTATCTTCCTAATTTGAAGTCGAATTTCAACATTTCTCATATATTTGAGTGAGTTTGCATCTAACTTTGTCAGATATCATCGAATAACATCGATTGAAGCCCAATGAGGTCAACTGTCACTTCGTAATAATTGAAAATTTTCAATGTCTATCTTCCTAATTTGAAGTTGAGTTTCAACATTTCTCATATATTTGAGTGAGTTTGCATCTAACTTTGTCAGATATCATCTAATAACATCCATTGAAGCCCTTTGAGGTCAACTGTCACTTTGTAATAATTGAAAATTTCCAAAGTCTATCTTCCTAATTTGAAGTCGAATTTCAACATTTCTCATATATTTGAGTGAGTTTGCATCTAACTTTGTCAGATATCATCGAATAACATCCATTGAAGCCCATTGAGGTCAACTGTTACTTTGTAATAATTGAAAATTTTCAAAGTCTATCTCCTAATTTGAAGTCGAATTTCAACATTTCTCATATATTTGAGTGAGTTTGCATCTAACTTTGTCAGATATCATCGAATAACATCGATTGAAGCCCATTGAGGTCAACTGTCACTTTGTAATAATTGAAAATTTTCAAAGTCTATCTTCCTAATTTGAAGTCGAATTTCAACATTTCTCATATATTTGAGTGAGTTTGCATCTAACTTTGTCAGATATCATCGAATAACATCCATTGAAGCCAATTGAGGTCAACTGTCACTTTGTAATAATTGAAAATTTTCAAAGTCTATCTTCCTAATTTGAAGCCGAATTTCAACATTCCTCATATAATTGAGTGAGTTTGCATCTAACTTTGTCAGATATCATCGAATAACATCCATTGAAGCCCATTGAGGTCAACTGTCACTTTGTAATAATTGAAAATTTTCAAAGTCTATCTTCCTAATTTGAAGTCGAATTTCAACATTTCTCATATATTTGAGTGAGTTTGCATCTAACTTTGTCAGATATCATCGAATAACATCCATTGAAGCCCATTGAGGTCAACTGTCACTTTGTAATAATTGAAAATTTTCAAAGTCTATCTTCCTAATTTGAAGTCGAATTTCAACATTTCTCATATATTTGAGTGAGTTTGCATCTAACTTTGTCAGATATCATCGAATAACATCCATTGAAGCCCATTGAGGTCAACTGTCACTTTGTAATAATTGAAAATTTTCAAAGTCTATCTTCCTAATTTGAAGTCGAATTTCAACATTTCTCATATATTTGAGTGAGTTTGCATCTACCTTTGTCAGATATCATCGAATAACATCCATTGAAGCCCATTGAGGTCAACTGTCACTTTGTAATAATCGAAAATTTTCAAAGTCTATCTTCCTAATTTGAAGTCGAATTTCAACATTCCTCATATATTTGAGTGAGTTTGCATCTAACTTTGTCAGATATCATCGAATAACATCCATTGAAGCCCATTGAGGTCAACTGTTACTTTGTAATAATTGAAAATTTTCAAAGTCTATCTCCTAATTTGAAGTCGAATTTCAACATTTCTCATATATTTGAGTGAGTTTGCATCTAACTTTGTCAGATATCATCGAATAACATCGATTGAAGCCCATTGAGGTCAACTGTCACTTTGTAATAATTGAAAATTTTCAAAGTCTATCTTCCTAATTTGAAGTCGAATTTCAACATTTCTCATATATTTGAGTGAGTTTGCATCTAACTTTGTCAGATATCATCGAATAACATCCATTGAAGCCCATTGAGGTCAACTGTCACTTTGTAATAATTGAAAATTTTCAAAGTCTATCTTCCTAATTTGAAGTCGAATTTCAACATTTCTCATATATTTGAGTGAGTTTGCATCTAACTTTGTCAGATATCATCGAATAACATCGATTGAAGCCCTTTGAGGTCAACTGTCACTTTGTAATAATTGAAAATTTTTAAAGTCTATCTTCCTAATTTGAAGTCGAATTTCAACATTTCTCATATATTTGAGTGAGTTTGCATCTAACTTTGTCAGATATCATCGAATAACATCGATTGAAGCCCTTTGAGGTCAACTGTCACTTTGTAATAATTGAAAATTTTCAAAGTCTATCTTCCTAATTTGAAGTCGAATTTCAACATTTCTCATATATTTGAGTGAGTTTGCATCTAACTTTGTCAGATATCATCTAATAACATCCATTGAAGCCCTTTGAGGTCAACTGTCACTTTGTAATAATTGAAAATTTTCAAAGTCTATCTTCCTAATTTGAAGTCGACTTTCAACATTTCTCATATATTTGAGTGAGTTTGCATCTAACTTTGTCAGATATCATCGAATAACATCGATTGAAGCCCTTTGAGGTCAACTGTCACTTTGTAATAATTGAAAATTTTCAAAGTCTATCTTCCTAATTTGAAGTCGAATTTCAACATTTCTCATATATTTGAGTGAGTTTGCATCTAACTTTGTCAGATATCATCTAATAACATCCATTGAAGCCCTTTGAGGTCAACTGTCACTTTGTAATAATTGAAAATTTTTAAAGTCTATCTTCCCAATTTGAAGTCGCATTTCAACATTTCTCATATATTTGAGTGAGTTTGCATCTAACTTTGTCAGATATCATCTAATAACATCCATTGAAGCCCTTTGAGGTCAACTGTCACTTTGTAATAATTGAAAATTTTCAAAGTCTATCTTCCTAATTTGAAGTCGAATTTCAACATTTCTCATATATTTGAGTGAGTTTGCATCTAACTTTGTCAGATATCATCTAATAACATCCATTGATGCCCATTGAGGTCAACTGTCACTTTGTAATAATCGAAAATTTTCAAAGTCTATCTTCCTAATTTGAAGTCGAATTTCAACATTCCTCATATATTTGAGTGAGTTTGCATCTAACTTTGTCAGATATCATCGAATAACATCCATTGAAGCCCATTGAGGTCAACTGTTACTTTGTAATAATTGAAAATTTTCAAAGTCTATCTCCTAATTTGAAGTCGAATTTCAACATTTCTCATATATTTGAGTGAGTTTGCATCTAACTTTGTCAGATATCATCGAATAACATCGATTGAAGCCCATTGAGGTCAACTGTCACTTTGTAATAATTGAAAATTTTCAAAGTCTATCTTCCTAATTTGAAGTCGAATTTCAACATTTCTCATATATTTGAGTGAGTTTGCATCTAACTTTGTCAGATATCATCTAATAACATCCATTGAAGCCCTTTGAGGTCAACTGTCACTTTGTAATAATTGAAAATTTTCAAAGTCTATCTTCCCAATTTGAAGTCGCATTTCAACATTTCTCATATATTTGAGTGAGTTTGCATCTAACTTTGTCAGATATCATCGAATAACATCCATTGAAGCCCATTGAGGTCAACTGTTACTTTGTAATAATTGAAAATTTTCAAAGTCTATCTCCTAATTTGAAGTCGAATTTCAACATTTCTCATATATTTGAGTGAGTTTGCATCTAACTTTGTCAGATATCATCGAATAACATCGATTGAAGCCCATTGAGGTCAACTGTCACTTTGTAATAATTGAAAATTTTCAAAGTCTATCTTCCTAATTTGAAGTCGAATTTCAACATTTCTCATATATTTGAGTGAGTTTGCATCTAACTTTGTCAGATATCATCGAATAACATCCATTGAAGCCAATTGAGGTCAACTGTCACTTTGTAATAATTGAAAATTTTCAAAGTCTATCTTCCTAATTTGAAGCCGAATTTCAACATTCCTCATATAATTGAGTGAGTTTGCATCTAACTTTGTCAGATATCATCGAATAACATCCATTGAAGCCCATTGAGGTCAATTGTTACTTTGTAATAATTGAAAATATTCAAAGTCTATCTCCTAATTTGAAGTCGAATTTCAACATTTCTCATATATTTGAGTGAGTTTGCATCTAACTTTGTCAGATATCATCGAATAACATCGATTGAAGCCCATCGAGGTCAACTGTCACTTTGTAATAATTGAAAATTTTCAAAGTCTATCTTCCTAATTTGAAGTCGAATTTCAACATTTCTCATATATTTGAGTGAGTTTGCATCTAACTTTGTCAGATATCATCTAATAACATCCATTGAAGCCCTTTGAGGTCAACTGTCACTTTGTAATAATTGAAAATTTTCAAAGTCTATCTTCCTAATTTGAAGTCGACTTTCAACATTTCTCATATATTTGAGTGAGTTTGCATCTAACTTTGTCAGATATCATCGAATAACATCGATTGAAGCCCTTTGAGGTCAACTGTCACTTTGTAATAATTGAAAATTTTCAAAGTCTATCTTCCTAATTTGAAGTCGAATTTCAACATTTCTCATATATTTGAGTGAGTTTGCATCTAACTTTGTCAGATATCATCTAATAACATCCATTGAAGCCCTTTGAGGTCAACTGTCACTTTGTAATAATTGAAAATTTTCAAAGTCTATCTTCCCAATTTGAAGTCGCATTTCAACATTTCTCATATATTTGAGTGAGTTTGCATCTAACTTTGTCAGATATCATCTAATAACATCCATTGAAGCCCTTTGAGGTCAACTGTCACTTTGTAATAATTGAAAATTTTCAAAGTCTATCTTCCTAATTTGAAGTCGAATTTCAACATTTCTCATATAATTGAGTGAGTTTGCATCTAACTTTGTCAGATATCATCGAATAACATCCATTGAAGCTCATTGAGGTCAACTGTCACTTTGTAATAATCGAAAATTTTCAAAGTCTATCTCTTAATTTGAAGTCGAATTTCAACATTTCTCATATATTTGAGTGAGTTTGGATCTAACTTTGTCAGATATCATCGAATAACATCGATTGAAGCCCATTGAGGTCAACTGTCACTTTGTAATAATTGAAAATTTTCAAAGTCTATCTTCCTAATTTGAAGTCGAATTTCAACATTTCTCATATATTTGAGTGAGTTTGCATCTAACTTTGTCAGATATCATCTAATAACATCCATTGAAGCCCTTTGAGGTCAACTGTCACTTTGTAATAATTGAAAATTTTCAAAGTCTATCTTCCTAATTTGAAGTCGAATTTCAACATTTCTCATATATTTGAGTGAGTTTGCATCTAACTTTGTCAGATATCATCGAATAACATCGATTGAAGCCCTTTGAGGTCAACTGTCACTTTGTAATAATTGAAAATTTTCAAAGTCTATCTTCCTAATTTGAAGTCGAATTTCAACATTTCTCATATATTTGAGTGAGTTTGCATCTAACTTTGTCAGATATCATCTAATAACATCCATTGAAGCCCTTTTAGGTCAACTGTCACTTTGTAATAATTGAAAATTTTCAAAGTCTATCTTCCTAATTTGAAGTCGACTTTCAACATTTCTCATATATTTGAGTGAGTTTGCATCTAACTTTGTCAGATATCATCGAATAACATCGATTGAAGCCCTTTGAGGTCAACTGTCACTTTGTAATAATTAAAAATTTTCTAAGTCTATCTTCCTAATTTGAAGTCGAATTTCAACATTTCTCATATATTTGAGTGAGTTTGCATCTAACTTTGTCAGATATCATCTAATAACATCCATTGAAGCCCTTTGAGGTCAACTGTCACTTTGTAATAATTGAAAATTTTCAAAGTCTATCTTCCCAATTTGAAGTCGCATTTCAACATTTCTCATATATTTGAGTGAGTTTGCATCTAACTTTGTCAGATATCATCTAATAACATCCATTGAAGCCCTTTGAGGTCAACTGTCACTTTGTAATAATTGAAAATTTTCAATGTCTATCTTCCTAATTTGAAGTCGAATTTCAACATTTCTCATATAATTGAGTGAGTTTGCATCTAACTTTGTCAGATATCATCGAATAACATCCATTGAAGCTCATTGAGGTCAACTGTCACTTTGTAATAATTGAAAATTTTCAAAGTCTATCTCCTAATTTGAAGTCGAATTTCAACATTTCTCATATATTTGAGTGAGTTTGGATCTAACTTTGTCAGATATCATCGAATAACATCGATTGAAGCCCATTGAGGTCAACTGTCACTTTGTAATAATTGAAAATTTTCAAAGTCTATCTTCCTAAATTGAAGTCGAATTTCAACATTTCTCATATATTTGAGTGAGTTTGCATCTAACTTTGTCAGATATCATCGAATAACATCCATTGAAGCCTATTGAGATCAACTGTCACTTTGTAATAATTGAAAATTTTCAAAGTCTATCTTCCTAATTTGAAGTCGAATTTCAACATTCCTCATATATTTGAGTGAGTTTTCATCTAACTTTGTCAGATATCATCGAATAACATCCATTGAAGCCCATCGAGGTCAACTGTCACTTTGTAATAATTGGAAATTTTCAAAGTCTATCTTCCTAATTTGAAGTCGAATTTCAACATTTCTCATATATTTGAGTGAGTTTGCATCTAACTTTGTCAGATATCATCGAATAACATCGATTGAAGCCCATTGAGGTCAACTGTCACTTTGTAATAATTGAAAATTTTCAAAGTCTATCTTCCTAATTTGAAGTCGAATTTCAACATTTCTCATATATTTGAGTGAGTTTGCATCTAACTTTGTCAGATATCATCGAATAACATCCATTGAAGCCCATTGAGGTCAACTGTCACTTTGTAATAATTGAAAATTTTCAAAGTCTATCTTCCTAATTTGAAGTCGAATTTCAACATTTCTCATATATTTGAGTGAGTTTGCATCTACCTTTGTCAGATATCATCGAATAACATCCATTGAAGCCCATTGAGGTCAACTGTCACTTTGTAATAATCGAAAATTTTCAAAGTCTATCTTCCTAATTTGAAGTCGAATTTCAACATTCCTCATATATTTGAGTGAGTTTGCATCTAACTTTGTCAGATATCATCGAATAACATCCATTGAAGCCCATTGAGGTCAACTGTTACTTTGTAATAATTGAAAATTTTCAAAGTCTATCTCCTAATTTGAAGTCGAATTTCAACATTTCTCATATATTTGAGTGAGTTTGCATCTAACTTTGTCAGATATCATCGAATAACATCGATTGAAGCCCATTGAGGTCAACTGTCACTTTGTAATAATTGAAAATTA
>NW_026614175.1:0-16143 GCF_026230105.1 Diorhabda sublineata
GCAAACTCACTCAAATATATGAGCAATGTTGAAATTCGACTTCAAGTTAGGAAGTTAGACTTTGAAAATTTTCAATTAACACAAAGTGACAGTTGACCTCAATGGGCTTCAATCGATGTTATTCGATGATATCTGACAAAGTTAGATGCAAACTCACTCAAATATATGAGAAATTTTGAAATTCGACTCCAAATTAGGAAGTTAGACTTTGAAAATTTTCAATTAATACAAAGTGACAGTTGACCTCAATGGGCTTCAATCGATGTTATTCGATGATATCTGACGAAGTTAGATGCAAACTCACTCAAATATATGAGAAATGTTGAAATTTGACTTCAAATTAGGAAGTTAGACTTTGAAAATTTTCAATTAACACAAAGTGACAGTTGACCTCAATGGGCTTCAATCGATTTTATTCGATGATATCTGACAAAGTTAGATGCAAACTCACTCAAATATATGAGAAATGTTGAAATTTGACTTCAAATTAGGAAGTTAGACTTTGAAAATTTTCAATTAACACAAAGTGACAGTTGACCTCAATGGGCTTCAATCGATTTTATTCGATGATATCTGACAAAGTTAGATGCAAACTCACTCAAATATATGAGAAATGTTGAAATTCGACTTCAAATTAGGAAGTTAGACTTTGAAAATTTTCAATTAACACAAAGTGACAGTTGACCTCAACGGGCTTCAATCGATGTTATTCGATGATATCTGACAAAGTTATATGCAAACTCACTCAAATATATGAGAAATGTTGAAATTCGACTTCAAATTAGAAAGTTAGACTTTGAAAATTTTCAATTAACACAAAGTGACAGTTGACCTCAACTGGCTTCAATCGATGTTATTCGATGATATCTGACAAAGTTAGATGCAAACTCACTCAAATATATGAGAAATTTTGAAATTCGACTCCAAATTAGGAAGTTAGACTTTGAAAATTTTCAATTAATACAAAGTGACAGTTGACCTCAATGGGCTTCAATCGATGTTATTCGATGATATCTGACGAAGTTAGATGCAAACTCACTCAAATATATGAGAAATGTTGAAATTCGACTTCAAATTAGGAAGTTAGACTTTGAAAATTTTCAATTAACACAAAGTGACAGTTGACCTCAATGGGCTTCAATCGCTTTTATTCGATGATATCTGATGAAGTTAGATGCAAACTCACTCAAATATATGAGAAATGTTGAAATTCGACTCCAAATTAGGAAGTTAGACTTTGAAAATTTTCAATTAACACAAAGTGACAGTTGACCTCAACTGGCTTCAATCGATGTTATTCGATGATATCTGACAAAGTTAGATGCAAACTCACTCAAATATATGAGAAATGTTGAAATTCGACTCCAAATTAGGAAGTTAGACTTTGAAAATTTTCAATTAACACAAAGTGACAGTTGACGTCAATGGGCTTCAATCGATGTTATTCGATGATATCTGACAAAGTTATATGCAAACTCACTCAAATATATGAGAAATGTTGAAATTCGACTCCAAATTAGGAAGTTAGACTTTGAAAATTTTCAATTAACACAAAGTGACAGTTGACCTCAACGGGCTTCAATCGATGTTATTCGATGATATCTAACAAAGTTGGATGCAAACTCACTCAAATATATGAGCAATGTTGAAATTCGACTTCAAGTTAGGAAGTTAGACTTTGAAAATTTTCAATTAACACAAAGTGACAGTTGACCTCAATGGGCTTCAATCGATGTTATTCGATGATATCTGACAAAGTTATATGCAAACTCACTCAAATATATGAGAAATGTTGAAATTCGACTCCAAATTAGGAAGTTAGACTTTGAAAATTTTCAATTAACACAAAGTGACAGTTGACCTCAACTGGCTTCAATCGATGTTATACGATGATATCTGACAAAGTTAGATGCAAACTCACTCAAATATATGAGAAATGTTGAAATTCGACTCCAAATTAGGAAGTTAGACTTTGAAAATTTTCAATTAACACAAAGTGACAGTTGACCTCAACGGGCTTCAATCGATGTTATTCGATGATATCTGACAAAGATATATGCAAACTCACTCAAATATATGAGAAATGTTGAAATTCGACTCCAAATTAGGAAGTTAGACTTTGAAAATTTTCAATTAACACAAAGTGACAGTTGACCTCAATGGGCTTCAATCGCTTTTATTCGATGATATCTGATGATGTTAGATGCAAACTCACTCAAATATATGAGAAATGTTGAAATTCGACTTCAAATTAGGAAGTTAGACTTTGAAAATTTTCAATTAACACAAAGTGACAGTTGACCTCAACGGGCTTCAATCGATGTTATTCGATGATATCTAACAAAGTTGGATGCAAACTCACTCAAATATATGAGCAATGTTGAAATTCGACTTCAAGTTAGGAAGTTAGACTTTGAAAATTTTCAATTAACACAAAGTGACAGTTGACCTCAACTGGCTTCAATCGATGTTATTCGATGATATCTGACAAAATTAGATGCAAACTCACTCAAATATATGAGAAATTTTGAAATTCGACTCCAAATTAGGAAGTTAGACTTTGAAAATTTTCAATTAATACAAAGTGACAGTTGACCTCAATGGGCTTCAATCGATGTTATTCGATGATATCTGACAAAGTTATATGCAAACTCACTCAAATATATGAGAAATGTTGAAATTCGACTCCAAATTAGGAAGTTGCACTTTGAAAATTTTCAATTTACACAAAGTGACAGTTGACCTCAACGGGCTTCAATCGATGTTATTCGATGATATCTGACAAAGGTAGATGCAAACTCACTCAAATATATGAGAAATGTTGAAATTCGACTCCAAATTAGGAAGTTAGACTTTGAAAATTTTCAATCAACACAAAGTGACAGTTGACCTCAATGGGCTTCAATCGATGTTATTCGATGATATCTGACAAAGTTAGATGCAAACTCACTCAAATATATGAGAAATGTTGAAATTCGACTCCAAATTAGGAAGTTAGACTTTGAAAATTTTCAATTAACACAAAGTGACAGTTGACCTCAATGGGCTTCAATCGCTTTTATTCGATGATATCTGATGAAGTTAGATGCAAACTCACTCAAATATATGAGAAATGTTGAAATTCGACTCCAAATTAGGAAGTTAGACTTTGAAAATTTTCAATTAACACAAAGTGACAGTTGACCTCAACGGGCTTCAATCGATGTTATTCGATGATATCTAACAAAGTTAGATGCAAACACACTCAAATATATGAGAAATGTTGAAATTCGACTTCAAGTTAGGAAGTTAGACTTTGAAAATTTTCAATTAACACAAAGTGACAGTTGACGTCAATGGGCTTCGATCGATGTTATTCGATGATATCTGATAAAGTTAGATGCAAACTCACTCAAATATATGAGAAATGTTGAAATTTGACTTCAAATTAGGAAGTTAGACTTTGAAAATTTTCAATTAACACAAAGTGACAGTTGACCTCAATGGGCTTCAATCGATTTTATTCGATGATATCTGACAAAGTTAGATGCAAACTCACTCAAATATATGAGAAATGTTGAAATTCGACTTCAAATTAGGAAGTTAGACTTTGAAAATTTTCAATTAACACAAAGTGACAGTTGACCTCAACGGGCTTCAATCGATGTTATTCGATGATATCTGACAAAGTTATATGCAAACTCACTCAAATATATGAGAAATGTTGAAATTCGACTCCAAATTAGGAAGTTGCACTTTGAAAATTTTCAATTTACACAAAGTGACAGTTGACCTCAACGGGCTTCAATCGATGTTATTCGATGATATCTGACAAAGTTAGATGCAAACTCACTCAAATATATGAGAAATGTTGAAATTCGACTCCAAATTAGGAAGTTAGACTTTGAAAATTTTCAATCAACACAAAGTGACAGTTGACCTCAATGGGCTTCAATCGATGTTATTCGATGATATCTGACAAAGTTAGATGCAAACTCACTCAAATATATGAGAAATGTTGAAATTCGACTCCAAATTAGGAAGTTAGACTTTGAAAATTTTCAATTAACACAAAGTGACAGTTGACCTCAATGGGCTTCAATCGCTTTTATTCGATGATATCTGATGAAGTTAGATGCAAACTCACTCAAATATATGAGAAATGTTGAAATTCGACTCCAAATTAGGAAGTTAGACTTTGAAAATTTTCAATTAACACAAAGTGACAGTTGACCTCAACGGGCTTCAATCGATGTTATTCGATGATATCTAACAAAGTTAGATGCAAACACACTCAAATATATGAGAAATGTTGAAATTCGACTTCAAGTTAGGAAGTTAGACTTTGAAAATTTTCAATTAACACAAAGTGACAGTTGACGTCAATGGGCTTCGATCGATGTTATTCGATGATATCTGATAAAGTTAGATGCAAACTCACTCAAATATATGAGAAATGTTGAAATTTGACTTCAAATTAGGAAGTTAGACTTTGAAAATTTTCAATTAACACAAAGTGACAGTTGACCTCAATGGGCTTCAATCGATTTTATTCGATGATATCTGACAAAGTTAGATGCAAACTCACTCAAATATATGAGAAATGTTGAAATTCGACTTCAAATTAGGAAGTTAGACTTTGAAAATTTTCAATTAACACAAAGTGACAGTTGACCTCAACGGGCTTCAATCGATGTTATTCGATGATATCTGACAAAGTTATATGCAAACTCACTCAAATATATGAGAAATGTTGAAATTCGACTTCAAATTAGAAAGTTAGACTTTGAAAATTTTCAATTAACACAAAGTGACAGTTGACCTCAACTGGCTTCAATCGATGTTATTCGATGATATCTGACAAAGTTAGATGCAAACTCACTCAAATATATGAGAAATTTTGAAATTCGACTCCAAATTAGGAAGTTGACTTTGAAAATTTTCAATTAATACAAAGTGACAGTTGACCTCAATGGGCTTCAATCGATGTTATTCGATGATATCTGACGAAGTTAGATGCAAACTCACTCAAATATATGAGAAATGTTGAAATTCGACTTCAAATTAGGAAGTTAGACTTTGAAAATTTTCAATTAACACAAAGTGACAGTTGACCTCAATGGGCTTCAATCGCTTTTATTCGATGATATCTGATGAAGTTAGATGCAAACTCACTCAAATATATGAGAAATGTTGAAATTCGACTCCAAATTAGGAAGTTAGACTTTGAAAATTTTCAATTAACACAAAGTGACAGTTGACCTCAACGGGCTTCAATCGATGTTATTCGATGATATCTAACAAAGTTAGATGCAAACACACTCAAATATATGAGAAATGTTGAAATTCGACTTCAAGTTAGGAAGTTAGACTTTGAAAATTTTCAATTAACACAAAGTGACAGTTGACGTCAATGGGCTTCGATCGATGTTATTCGATGATATCTGATAAAGTTAGATGCAAACTCACTCAAATATATGAGAAATGTTGAAATTTGACTTCAAATTAGGAAGTTAGACTTTGAAAATTTTCAATTAACACAAAGTGACAGTTGACCTCAATGGGCTTCAATCGATTTTATTCGATGATATCTGACAAAGTTAGATGCAAACTCACTCAAATATATGAGAAATGTTGAAATTCGACTTCAAATTAGGAAGTTAGACTTTGAAAATTTTCAATTAACACAAAGTGACAGTTGACCTCAACGGGCTTCAATCGATGTTATTCGATGATATCTGACAAAGTTATATGCAAACTCACTCAAATATATGAGAAATGTTGAAATTCGACTTCAAATTAGAAAGTTAGACTTTGAAAATTTTCAATTAACACAAAGTGACAGTTGACCTCAACTGGCTTCAATCGATGTTATTCGATGATATCTGACAAAGTTAGATGCAAACTCACTCAAATATATGAGAAATTTTGAAATTCGACTCCAAATTAGGAAGTTAGACTTTGAAAATTTTCAATTAATACAAAGTGACAGTTGACCTCAATGGGCTTCAATCGATGTTATTCGATGATATCTGACGAAGTTAGATGCAAACTCACTCAAATATATGAGAAATGTTGAAATTCGACTTCAAATTAGGAAGTTAGACTTTGAAAATTTTCAATTAACACAAAGTGACAGTTGACGTCAATGGGCTTCAATCGATTTTATTCGATGATATCTGACAAAGTTAGATGCAAACTCACTCAAATATATGAGAAATGTTGAAATTCGACTTCAAATTAGGAAGTTGGACAATGAAAATTTTCAATTAACACAAAGTGACAGTTGACCTCAACGGGCTTCAATCGATGTTATTCGATGATATCTGACAAAGTTATATGCAAACTCACTCAATTATATGAGAAATGTTGAAATTCGACTCCAAATTAGGAAGTTAGACTTTGAAAATTTTCAATTAATACAAAGTGACAGTTGACCTCAATGGGCTTCAATCGATGTTATTCGATGATATCTGACGAAGTTAGATGCAAACTCACTCAAATATATGAGAAATGTTGAAATTCGACTTCAAATTAGGAAGTTAGACTTTGAAAATTTTCAATTAACACAAAGTGACAGTTGACCTCAACTGGCTTCAATCGATGTTATTCGATGATATCTGACAAAGTTAGATGCAAACTCACTCAAATATATGAGAAATTTTGAAATTCAACTCCAAATTAGGAAGTTAGACTTTGAAAATTTTCAATTAACACAAAGTGACAGTTGACCTCAACTGGCTTCAATCGATGTTATTCGATGATATCTGACAAAGTTAGATGCAAACTCACTCAAATATATGAGAAATGTTGAAATTCGACTCCAAATTAGGAAGTTAGACTTTGAAAATTTTCAATTAACACAAAGTGACAGTTGACGTCAATGGGCTTCAATCGATTTTATTCGATGATATCTGACAAAGTTAGATGCAAACTCACTCAAATATATGAGAAATGTTGAAATTCGACTTCAAATTAGGAAATTGGACAATGAAAATTTTCAATTAACACAAAGTGACAGTTGACCTCAACGGGCTTCAATCGATGTTATTCGATGATATCTGACAAAGTTATATGCAAACTCACTCAAATATATGAGAAATGTTGAAATTCGACTCCAAATTAGGAAGTTAGACTTTGAAAATTTTCAATTAATACAAAGTGACAGTTGACCTCAATGGGCTTCAATCGATGTTATTCGATGATATCTGACGAAGTTAGATGCAAACTCACTCAAATATATGAGAAATGTTGAAATTCGACTTCAAATTAGGAAGTTAGACTTTGAAAATTTTCAATTAACACAAAGTGACAGTTGACCTCAACTGGCTTCAATCGATGTTATTCGATGATATCTGACAAAGTTAGATGCAAACTCACTCAAATATATGAGAAATTTTGAAATTCAACTCCAAATTAGGAAGTTAGACTTTGAAAATTTTCAATTAACACAAAGTGACAGTTGACCTCAACTGGCTTCAATCGATGTTATTCGATGATATCTGACAAAGTTAGATGCAAACTCACTCAAATATATGAGAAATGTTGAAATTCGACTCCAAATTAGGAAGTTAGACTTTGAAAATTTTCAATTAACACAAAGTGACAGTTGACGTCAATGGGCTTCAATCGATGTTATTCGATGATATCTGACAAAGTTATATGCAAACTCACTCAAATATATGAGAAATGTTGAAATTCGACTCCAAATTAGGAAGTTAGACTTTGAAAATTTTCAATTAACACAAAGTGACAGTTGACCTCAATGGGCTTCAATCGCTTTTATTCGATGATATCTGATGATGTTAGATGCAAACTCACTCAAATATATGAGAAATGTTGAAATTCGACTTCAAATTAGGAAGTTAGACTTTGAAAATTTACAATTAACACAAAGTGACAGTTGACCTCAACTGGCTTCAATCGATGTTATTCGATGATATCTGACAAAGTTAGATGCAAACTCACTCAAATATATGAGAAATTTTGAAATTCGACTCCAAATTAGGAAGTTAGACTTTGAAAATTTTCAATTAATACAAAGTGACAGTTGACCTCAATGGGCTTCAATCGATGTTATTCGATGATATCTGACGAAGTTAGATGCAAACTCACTCAAATATATGAGAAATGTTGAAATTCGACTTCAAATTAGGAAGTTAGACTTTGAAAATTTTCAATTAACACAAAGTGACAGTTGACCTCAACTGGCTTCAATCGATGTTATTCGATGATATCTGACAAAGTTAGATGCAAACTCACTCAAATATATGAGAAATTTTGAAATTCAACTCCAAATTAGGAAGTTAGACTTTGAAAATTTTCAATTAACACAAAGTGACAGTTGACCTCAACTGGCTTCAATCGATGTTATTCGATGATATCTGACAAAGTTAGATGCAAACTCACTCAAATATATGAGAAATGTTGAAATTCGACTCCAAATTAGGAAGTTAGACTTTGAAAATTTTCAATTAACACAAAGTGACAGTTGACGTCAATGGGCTTCAATCGATGTTATTCGATGATATCTGACAAAGTTATATGCAAACTCACTCAAATATATGAGAAATGTTGAAATTCGACTCCAAATTAGGAAGTTAGACTTTGAAAATTTTCAATTAACACAAAGTGACAGTTGACCTCAACTGGCTTCAATCGATGTTATTCGATGATATCTGACAAAGTTAGATGCAAACTCACTCAAATATATGAGAAATTTTGAAATTCAACTCCAAATTAGGAAATTAGACTTTGAAAATTTTCAATTAACACAAAGTGACAGTTGACCTCAACTGGCTTCAATCGATGTTATTCGATGATATCTGACAAAGTTATATGCAAACTCACTCAAATATATGAGAAATGTTGAAATTCGACTCCAAATTAGGAAGTTAGACTTTGAAAATTTTCAATTAATACAAAGTGACAGTTGACCTCAATGGGCTTCAATCGATGTTATTCGATGATATCTGACGAAGTTAGATGCAAACTCACTCAAATATATGAGAAATGTTGAAATTCGACTTCAAATTAGGAAGTTAGACTTTGAAAATTTTCAATTAACACAAAGTGACAGTTGACCTCAACTGGCTTCAATCGATGTTATTCGATGATATCTGACAAAGTTAGATGCAAACTCACTCAAATATATGAGAAATTTTGAAATTCAACTCCAAATTAGGAAGTTAGACTTTGAAAATTTTCAATTAACACAAAGTGACAGTTGACCTCAACTGGCTTCAATCGATGTTATTCGATGATATCTGACAAAGTTAGATGCAAACTCACTCAAATATATGAGAAATGTTGAAATTCGACTCCAAATTAGGAAGTTAGACTTTGAAAATTTTCAATTAACACAAAGTGACAGTTGACGTCAATGGGCTTCAATCGATGTTATTCGATGATATCTGACAAAGTTATATGCAAACTCACTCAAATATATGAGAAATGTTGAAATTCGACTCCAAATTAGGAAGTTAGACTTTGAAAATTTTCAATTAACACAAAGTGACAGTTGACGTCAATGGGCTTCAATCGATGTTATTCGATGATATCTGACAAAGTTATATGCAAACTCACTCAAATATATGAGAAATGTTGAAATTCGACTCCAAATTAGGAAGTTAGACTTTGAAAATTTTCAATTAACACAAAGTGACAGTTGACCTCAACTGGCTTCAATCGATGTTATTCGATGATATCTGACAAAGTTAGATGCAAACTCACTCAAATATATGAGAAATTTTGAAATTCAACTCCAAATTAGGAAATTAGACTTTGAAAATTTTCAATTAACACAAAGTGACAGTTGACCTCAACTGGCTTCAATCGATGTTATTCGATGATATCTGACAAAGTTATATGCAAACTCACTCAAATATATGAGAAATGTTGAAATTCGACTCCAAATTAGGAAGTTAGACTTTGAAAATTTTCAATTAATACAAAGTGACAGTTGACCTCAATGGGCTTCAATCGATGTTATTCGATGATATCTGACGAAGTTAGATGCAAACTCACTCAAATATATGAGAAATGTTGAAATTCGACTTCAAATTAGGAAGTTAGACTTTGAAAATTTTCAATTAACACAAAGTGACAGTTGACCTCAACTGGCTTCAATCGATGTTATTCGATGATATCTGACAAAGTTAGATGCAAACTCACTCAAATATATGAGAAATTTTGAAATTCAACTCCAAATTAGGAAGTTAGACTTTGAAAATTTTCAATTAACACAAAGTGACAGTTGACCTCAACTGGCTTCAATCGATGTTATTCGATGATATCTGACAAAGTTAGATGCAAACTCACTCAAATATATGAGAAATGTTGAAATTCGACTCCAAATTAGGAAGTTAGACTTTGAAAATTTTCAATTAACACAAAGTGACAGTTGACGTCAATGGGCTTCAATCGATGTTATTCGATGATATCTGACAAAGTTATATGCAAACTCACTCAAATATATGAGAAATGTTGAAATTCGACTCCAAATTAGGAAGTTAGACTTTGAAAATTTTCAATTAACACAAAGTGACAGTTGACCTCAATGGGCTTCAATCGCTTTTATTCGATGATATCTGATGATGTTAGATGCAAACTCACTCAAATATATGAGAAATGTTGAAATTCGACTTCAAATTAGGAAGTTAGACTTTGAAAATTTACAATTAACACAAAGTGACAGTTGACCTCAACTGGCTTCAATCGATGTTATTCGATGATATCTGACAAAGTTAGATGCAAACTCACTCAAATATATGAGAAATTTTGAAATTCGACTCCAAATTAGGAAGTTAGACTTTGAAAATTTTCAATTAATACAAAGTGACAGTTGACCTCAATGGGCTTCAATCGATGTTATTCGATGATATCTGACGAAGTTAGATGCAAACTCACTCAAATATATGAGAAATGTTGAAATTCGACTTCAAATTAGGAAGTTAGACTTTGAAAATTTTCAATTAACACAAAGTGACAGTTGACGTCAATGGGCTTCATTCGATGTTATTCGATGATATCTGACAAAGTTATATGCAAACTCACTCAAATATATGAGAAATGTTGAAATTCGACTCCAAATTAGGAAGTTAGACTTTGAAAATTTTCAATTAACACAAAGTGACAGTTGACCTCAACTGGCTTCAATCGATGTTATTCGATGATATCTGACAAAGTTAGATGCAAACTCACTCAAATATATGAGAAATGTTGAAATTCGACTCCAAATTAGGAAGTTAGACTTTGAAAATTATCAATTAACACAAAGTGACAGTTGACGTCAATGGGCTTCAATCGATGTTATTCGATGATATCTGACAAAGTTATATGCAAACTCACTCAAATATATGAGAAATGTTGAAATTCGACTCCAAATTAGGAAGTTAGACTTTGAAAATTTTCAATTAACACAAAGTGACAGTTGACCTCAACGGGCTTCAATCGATGTTATTCGATGATATCTAACAAAGTTGGATGCAAACTCACTCAAATATATGAGCAATGTTGAAATTCGACTTCAAGTTAGGAAGTTAGACTTTGAAAATTTTCAATTAACACAAAGTGACAGTTGACCTCAATGGGCTTCAATCGATGTTATTCGATGATATCTGACAAAGTTAGATGCAAACTCACTCAAATATATGAGAAATTTTGAAATTCGACTCCAAATTAGGAAGTTAGACTTTGAAAATTTTCAATTAATACAAAGTGACAGTTGACCTCAATGGGCTTCAATCGATGTTATTCGATGATATCTGACGAAGTTAGATGCAAACTCACTCAAATATATGAGAAATGTTGAAATTTGACTTCAAATTAGGAAGTTAGACTTTGAAAATTTTCAATTAACACAAAGTGACAGTTGACCTCAATGGGCTTCAATCGATTTTATTCGATGATATCTGACAAAGTTAGATGCAAACTCACTCAAATATATGAGAAATGTTGAAATTTGACTTCAAATTAGGAAGTTAGACTTTGAAAATTTTCAATTAACACAAAGTGACAGTTGACCTCAATGGGCTTCAATCGATTTTATTCGATGATATCTGACAAAGTTAGATGCAAACTCACTCAAATATATGAGAAATGTTGAAATTCGACTTCAAATTAGGAAGTTAGACTTTGAAAATTTTCAATTAACACAAAGTGACAGTTGACCTCAACGGGCTTCAATCGATGTTATTCGATGATATCTGACAAAGTTATATGCAAACTCACTCAAATATATGAGAAATGTTGAAATTCGACTTCAAATTAGAAAGTTAGACTTTGAAAATTTTCAATTAACACAAAGTGACAGTTGACCTCAACTGGCTTCAATCGATGTTATTCGATGATATCTGACAAAGTTAGATGCAAACTCACTCAAATATATGAGAAATTTTGAAATTCGACTCCAAATTAGGAAGTTAGACTTTGAAAATTTTCAATTAATACAAAGTGACAGTTGACCTCAATGGGCTTCAATCGATGTTATTCGATGATATCTGACGAAGTTAGATGCAAACTCACTCAAATATATGAGAAATGTTGAAATTCGACTTCAAATTAGGAAGTTAGACTTTGAAAATTTTCAATTAACACAAAGTGACAGTTGACCTCAATGGGCTTCAATCGCTTTTATTCGATGATATCTGATGAAGTTAGATGCAAACTCACTCAAATATATGAGAAATGTTGAAATTCGACTCCAAATTAGGAAGTTAGACTTTGAAAATTTTCAATTAACACAAAGTGACAGTTGACCTCAACGGGCTTCAATCGATGTTATTCGATGATATCTAACAAAGTTAGATGCAAACACACTCAAATATATGAGAAATGTTGAAATTCGACTTCAAGTTAGGAAGTTAGACTTTGAAAATTTTCAATTAACACAAAGTGACAGTTGACGTCAATGGGCTTCGATCGATGTTATTCGATGATATCTGATAAAGTTAGATGCAAACTCACTCAAATATATGAGAAATGTTGAAATTTGACTTCAAATTAGGAAGTTAGACTTTGAAAATTTTCAATTAACACAAAGTGACAGTTGACCTCAACGGGCTTCAATCGATGTTATTCGATGATATCTGACAAAGTTATATGCAAACTCACTCAAATATATGAGAAATGTTGAAATTCGACTTCAAATTAGAAAGTTAGACTTTGAAAATTTTCAATTAACACAAAGTGACAGTTGACCTCAACTGGCTTCAATCGATGTTATTCGATGATATCTGACAAAGTTAGATGCAATCTCACTCAAATATATGAGAAATTTTGAAATTCGACTCCAAATTAGGAAGTTAGACTTTGAAAATTTTCAATTAATACAAAGTGACAGTTGACCTCAATGGGCTTCAATCGATGTTATTCGATGATATCTGACGAAGTTAGATGCAAACTCACTCAAATATATGAGAAATGTTGAAATTCGACTTCAAATTAGGAAGTTAGACTTTGAAAATTTTCAACTAACACAAAGTGACAGTTGACGTCAATGGGCTTCAATCGATTTTATTCGATGATATCTGACAAAGTTAGATGCAAACTCACTCAAATATATGAGAAATGTTGAAATTCGACTTCAAATTAGGAAGTTGGACAATGAAAATTTTCAATTAACACAAAGTGACAGTTGACCTCAACGGGCTTCAATCGATGTTATTCGATGATATCTGACAAAGTTATATGCAAACTCACTCAAATATATGAGAAATGTTGAAATTCGACTCCAAATTAGGAAGTTAGACTTTGAAAATTTTCAATTAATACAAAGTGACAGTTGACCTCAATGGGCTTCAATCGATGTTATTCGATGATATCTGACGAAGTTAGATGCAAACTCACTCAAATATATGAGAAATGTTGAAATTCGACTTCAAATTAGGAAGTTAGACTTTGAAAATTTTCAATTAACACAAAGTGACAGTTGACCTCAACTGGCTTCAATCGATGTTATTCGATGATATCTGACAAAGTTAGATGCAAACTCACTCAAATATATGAGAAATTTTGAAATTCAACTCCAAATTAGGAAGTTAGACTTTGAAAATTTTCAATTAACACAAAGTGACAGTTGACCTCAACTGGCTTCAATCGATGTTATTCGATGATATCTGACAAAGTTAGATGCAAACTCACTCAAATATATGAGAAATGTTGAAATTCGACTCCAAATTAGGAAGTTAGACTTTGAAAATTTTCAATTAACACAAAGTGACAGTTGACGTCAATGGGCTTCAATCGATTTTATTCGATGATATCTGACAAAGTTAGATGCAAACTCACTCAAATATATGAGAAATGTTGAAATTCGACTTCAAATTAGGAAGTTGGACAATGAAAATTTTCAATTAACACAAAGTGACAGTTGACCTCAACGGGCTTCAATCGATGTTATTCGATGATATCTGACAAAGTTATATGCAAACTCACTCAAATATATGAGAAATGTTGAAATTCGACTCCAAATTAGGAAGTTAGACTTTGAAAATTTTCAATTAATACAAAGTGACAGTTGACCTCAATGGGCTTCAATCGATGTTATTCGATGATATCTGACGAAGTTAGATGCAAACTCACTCAAATATATGAGAAATGTTGAAATTCGACTTCAAATTAGGAAGTTAGACTTTGAAAATTTTCAATTAACACAAAGTGACAGTTGACCTCAACTGGCTTCAATCGATGTTATTCGATGATATCTGACAAAGTTAGATGCAAACTCACTCAAATATATGAGAAATTTTGAAATTCAACTCCAAATTAGGAAGTTAGACTTTGAAAATTTTCAATTAACACAAAGTGACAGTTGACCTCAACTGGCTTCAATCGATGTTATTCGATGATATCTGACAAAGTTAGATGCAAACTCACTCAAATATATGAGAAATGTTGAAATTCGACTCCAAATTAGGAAGTTAGACTTTGAAAATTTTCAATTAACACAAAGTGACAGTTGACGTCAATGGGCTTCAATCGATTTTATTCGATGATATCTGACAAAGTTATATGCAAACTCACTCAAATATATGAGAAATGTTGAAATTCGACTCCAAATTAGGAAGTTAGACTTTGAAAATTTTCAATTAATACAAAGTGACAGTTGACCTCAATGGGCTTCAATCGATGTTATTCGATGATATCTGACGAAGTTAGATGCAAACTCACTCAAATATATGAGAAATTTTGAAATTCAACTCCAAATTAGGAAGTTAGACTTTGAAAATTTTCAATTAACACAAAGTGACAGTTGACCTCAACTGGCTTCAATCGATGTTATTCGATGATATCTGACAAAGTTAGATGCAAACTCACTCAAATATATGAGAAATGTTGAAATTCGACTCCAAATTAGGAGGTTAGAATTTGAAAATTTTCAATTAACACAAAGTGACAGTTGACGTCAATGGGCTTCAATCGATGTTATTCGATGATATCTGACAAAGTTATATGCAAACTCACTCAAATATATGAGAAATGTTGAAATTCGACTCCAAATTAGGAAGTTAGACTTTGAAAATTTTCAATTAATACAAAGTGACAGTTGACCTCAACTGGCTTCAATCGATGTTATTCGATGATATCTGACAAAGTTAGATGCAAACTCACTCAAATATATGAGAAATTTTGAAATTCGACTCCAAATTAGGAAGTTAGACTTTGAAAATTTTCAATTAATACAAAGTGACAGTTGACCTCAATGGGCTTCAATCGATGTTATTCGATGATATCTGACGAAGTTAGATGCAAACTCAATCAAATATATGAGAAATGTTGAAATTCGACTTCAAATTAGGAAGTTAGACTTTGAAAATTTTCAATTAACACAAAGTGACAGTTGACGTCAATGGGCTTCAATCGATGTTATTCGATGATATCTGACAAAGTTATATGCAAACTCACTCAAATATATGAGAAATGTTGAAATTCGACTCCAAATTAGGAAGTTAGACTTTGAAAATTTTCAATTAACACAAAGTGACAGTTGACCTCAACTGGCTTCAATCGATGTTATTCGATGATATCTGACAAAGTTAGATGCAAACTCACTCAAATATATGAGAAATGTTGAAATTCGACTCCAAATTAGGAAGTTAGACTTTGAAAATTTTCAATTAACACAAAGTGACAGTTGACGTCAATGGGCTTCAATCGATGTTA
>NW_026614176.1:0-16122 GCF_026230105.1 Diorhabda sublineata
AAGTCTATCTTCCTCATTTGAAGTCGAATTTCAACATTTTTTATATATTTGAATGAGTTTGCATCCAACTTTGTCAGATATCGTCGATTTAGATTCATTGAAGCCCATTGAGGTCGATTGTCACTTTGTGTTGATTGAAAATTTTCAAAGTCTATCTTCCTCATTTGAAGTCGAGTTTCAACATTTCATATATATTTGAATGAGTTTGCATCCAACTTTGTCAGATATCGTCGATTTACATTCATTGAAGCCCATTGAGGTCGATTGTCACTTTGTGTTGATTGAAAATTTTCAAAGTCTATCTTCCTCATTTGAAGTCGAATTTCATCAATTGTTATATATTTGAATGAGTTTGCATCTAACTTTGTCAGATATCGTCGATTAACATCCATTGAGTCGATTGTCACTTTGTGTTGATTGAAAATTTTCAAAGTCTATCTTTCTCATTTGAAGTCGAATTTCAACATTTCTTATATATTTGAATGAGTTCGCATCTAACTTTGTCAGATATCGTCGATTAACATCCATTGAAGCCCATTGAGGTCGATTGTCACTTTGTAATGATTGAAAATTTTCAGTGTCTATCTTCCTCATTTGAAGTCGAATTTCATCAATTTTTATATATTTGAATGAGTTTGCATCTATCTTTGTCAGTTATCGTCGATTAACATCCATTGAGTCGATTGTCACTTTGTGTTGATTGAAAATTTTTAAAGTCTTTCTTCCTCATTTGCAGTCGAATTTCAACATTTCTTATATATTTGAATGAGTTTGCATCTAACTTTGTCAGATATCGTCGATTAACATCCATTGAAGACCTATGAGGTCGATTGTCACTTTGTGTTGATTGAAAATTTTCAAAGTCTATCTTCTCATTTGAAGTCGATTTCCAACATTTCTTATATATTTGAATGAGTTTGCATCCAACTTTGTCAGATATCGTCGATTTACATTCATTGAAGCCAATTGAGGTCGATTGTCACTTTGTGTTGATAGAAAATTTTCAAAGTCTATCTTCCTCATTTGAATTCGAATTCCAACATTTTTTATATATTTGAATGAGTTTGCATCCAACTTTGTCAGATATCGTCGATTTACATTCATTGAAGCACATTGAGGTCGATTGTCACTTTGTGTTGATTGAAAACTTTCAAAGTCTATCTTCCTCATTTGAAGTCGATTTCCAACATTTCTTATATATTTGAATGAGTTTGCATCCAACTTTGTCAGATATCGTCGATTTACATTCATTGAAGCCAATTGAGGTCGATTGTCACTTTGTGTTGATAGAAAATTTTCAAAGTCTATCTTCCTCATTTGAATTCGAATTCCAACATTTTTTATATATTTGAATGAGTTTGCATCCAACTTTGTCAGATATCGTCGATTTACATTCATTGAAGCACATTGAGGTCGATTGTCACTTTGTGTTGATTGAAAACTTTCAAAGTCTATCTTCCTCATTTGAAGTCGAATTTCAACATTTTTTATATATTTGAATGAGTTTGCATCCAACTTTGTCAGATATCGTCGATTTAGATTCATTGAAGCCCATTGAGGTCGATTGTCACTTTGTGTTGATTGAAAATTTTCAAAGTCTATCTTCCTCATTTGAAGTCGAGTTTCAACATTTCATATATATTTGAATGAGTTTGCATCCAACTTTGTCAGATATCGTCGATTTACATTCATTGAAGCCCATTGAGGTCGATTGTCACTTTGTGTTGATTGAAAATTTTCAAAGTCTATCTTCCTCATTTGAAGTCGAATTTCATCAATTGTTAAATATTTGAATGAGTTTGCATCCAACTTTGTCAGATATCGTCGATTTACATCCATTGAAGCCCTTTGAGGTCAATTGTCACTTTGTGTTGATTGAAAATTTTCAAAGTCTATCTTCCTCATGAAGTCGAATTTCAACATTTCTTATATATTTGAATGAGTTTGCATCCAACTTTGTCAGATATCGTCGATTTAGATTCATTGAAGCCCATTGAGGTCGATTGTCACTTTGTGTTGATTGAAAATTTTCAAAGTCTATCTTCCTCATTTGAAGTCGAGTTTCAACATTTCTCATATATTTGAATGAGTTTGCATCCAACTTTGTCAGATATCGTCGATTAACATCCATTGAAGCCCTTTGAGGTCGATTGTCACTTTGTGTTGATTGAAAATTTTTAAAACCTTTCTTCCTCATTTGAAGTCGAATTTTAACATTTCTTATATATTTGAATGAGTTTGCATCCAACTTTGTCAGATATCGTCGATTTACATTCATTGAAGCCCATTGAGGTCGATTGTCACTTTGTGTTGATTGAAAATTTTCAAAGTCTATCTTCCTCATTTGAAGTCGAATTTCATCAATTGTTATATATTTGAATGAGTTTGCATCCAACTTTGTCAGATATCGTCGATTTACATCCATTGAAGCCCTTTGAGGTCGATTGTCACTTTGTGTTGATTGAAAATTTTTAAAACCTTTCTTCCTCATTTGAAGTCGAATTTCAACATTTCTTATATATTTGAATGAGTTTCCATCCAACTTTGTCAGATATCGTCGATTTAGATTCATTGAAGCCCATTGAGGTCGATTGTCACTTTGTGTTGATTGAAAATTTTCAAAGTCTATCTTCCTCATTTGAAGTCGAATTTCAACATTTTTAATATATTCGAATGAGTTTGCATCTGACTTTGTCAGATATCGTCGATTAACATCCATTGAAGCCCTTTGAGGTCGATTGTCACTTTGTGTTGATTGAAAACTTTCAAAGTCTATCTTCCTCATTTGAAGTCGAATTTCATCAATTGTTATATATTTGAATGAGTTTGCATCTAACTTTGTCAGATATCGTCGATTAACATCCATTGAGTCGATTGTCACTTTGTGTTGATAGAAAATTTTCAAAGTCTATCTTCCTCATTTGAATTCGAATTCCAACATTTTTTATATATTTGAATGAGTTTGCATCCAACTTTGTCAGATATCGTCGATTTACATTCATTGAAGCACATTGAGGTCGATTGTCACTTTGTGTTGATTGAAAACTTTCAAAGTCTATCTTCCTCATTTGAAGTCGAATTTCAACATTTTTTATATATTTGAATGAGTTTGCATCCAACTTTGTCAGATATCGTCGATTTAGATTCATTGAAGCCCATTGAGGTCGATTGTCACTTTGTGTTGATTGAAAATTTTCAAAGTCTATCTTCCTCATTTGAAGTCGAGTTTCAACATTTCATATATATTTGAATGAGTTTGCATCCAACTTTGTCAGATATCGTCGATTTACATTCATTGAAGCCCATTGAGGTCGATTGTCACTTTGTGTTGATTGAAAATTTTCAAAGTCTATCTTCCTCATTTGAAGTCGAATTTCATCAATTGTTATATATTTGAATGAGTTTGCATCTAACTTTGTCAGATATCGTCGATTAACATCCATTGAGTCGATTGTCACTTTGTGTTGATTGAAAATTTTCAAAGTCTATCTTTCTCATTTGAAGTCGAATTTCAACATTTCTTATATATTTGAATGAGTTCGCATCTAACTTTGTCAGATATCGTCGATTAACATCCATTGAAGCCCATTGAGGTCGATTGTCACTTTGTAATGATTGAAAATTTTCAGTGTCTATCTTCCTCATTTGAAGTCGAATTTCATCAATTTTTATATATTTGAATGAGTTTGCATCTATCTTTGTCAGTTATCGTCGATTAACATCCATTGAGTCGATTGTCACTTTGTGTTGATTGAAAATTTTTAAAGTCTTTCTTCCTCATTTGCAGTCGAATTTCAACATTTCTTATATATTTGAATGAGTTTGCATCTAACTTTGTCAGATATCGTCGATTAACATCCATTGAAGACCTATGAGGTCGATTGTCACTTTGTGTTGATTGAAAATTTTCAAAGTCTATCTTCCTCATTTGAAGTCGATTTCCAACATTTCTTATATATTTGAATGAGTTTGCATCCAACTTTGTCAGATATCGTCGATTTACATTCATTGAAGCCAATTGAGGTCGATTGTCACTTTGTGTTGATAGAAAATTTTCAAAGTCTATCTTCCTCATTTGAATTCGAATTCCAACATTTTTTATATATTTGAATGAGTTTGCATCCAACTTTGTCAGATATCGTCGATTTACATTCATTGAAGCACATTGAGGTCGATTGTCACTTTGTGTTGATTGAAAACTTTCAAAGTCTATCTTCCTCATTTGAAGTCGATTTCCAACATTTCTTATATATTTGAATGAGTTTGCATCCAACTTTGTCAGATATCGTCGATTTACATTCATTGAAGCCAATTGAGGTCGATTGTCACTTTGTGTTGATAGAAAATTTTCAAAGTCTATCTTCCTCATTTGAATTCGAATTCCAACATTTTTTATATATTTGAATGAGTTTGCATCCAACTTTGTCAGATATCGTCGATTTACATTCATTGAAGCACATTGAGGTCGATTGTCACTTTGTGTTGATTGAAAACTTTCAAAGTCTATCTTCCTCATTTGAAGTCGAATTTCAACATTTTTTATATATTTGAATGAGTTTGCATCCAACTTTGTCAGATATCGTCGATTTAGATTCATTGAAGCCCATTGAGGTCGATTGTCACTTTGTGTTGATTGAAAATTTTCAAAGTCTATCTTCCTCATTTGAAGTCGAGTTTCAACATTTCATATATATTTGAATGAGTTTGCATCCAACTTTGTCAGATATCGTCGATTTACATTCATTGAAGCCCATTGAGGTCGATTGTCACTTTGTGTTGATTGAAAATTTTCAAAGTCTATCTTCCTCATTTGAAGTCGAATTTCATCAATTGTTAAATATTTGAATGAGTTTGCATCCAACTTTGTCAGATATCGTCGATTTACATCCATTGAAGCCCTTTGAGGTCAATTGTCACTTTGTGTTGATTGAAAATTTTCAAAGTCTATCTTCCTCATGAAGTCGAATTTCAACATTTCTTATATATTTGAATGAGTTTGCATCCAACTTTGTCAGATATCGTCGATTTAGATTCATTGAAGCCCATTGAGGTCGATTGTCACTTTGTGTTGATTGAAAATTTTCAAAGTCTATCTTCCTCATTTGAAGTCGAGTTTCAACATTTCTCATATATTTGAATGAGTTTGCATCCAACTTTGTCAGATATCGTCGATTAACATCCATTGAAGCCCTTTGAGGTCGATTGTCACTTTGTGTTGATTGAAAATTTTTAAAACCTTTCTTCCTCATTTGAAGTCGAATTTTAACATTTCTTATATATTTGAATGAGTTTGCATCCAACTTTGTCAGATATCGTCGATTTACATTCATTGAAGCCCATTGAGGTCGATTGTCACTTTGTGTTGATTGAAAATTTTCAAAGTCTATCTTCCTCATTTGAAGTCGAATTTCATCAATTGTTATATATTTGAATGAGTTTGCATCCAACTTTGTCAGATATCGTCGATTTACATCCATTGAAGCCCTTTGAGGTCGATTGTCACTTTGTGTTGATTGAAAATTTTTAAAACCTTTCTTCCTCATTTGAAGTCGAATTTCAACATTTCTTATATATTTGAATGAGTTTCCATCCAACTTTGTCAGATATCGTCGATTTAGATTCATTGAAGCCCATTGAGGTCGATTGTCACTTTGTGTTGATTGAAAATTTTCAAAGTCTATCTTCCTCATTTGAAGTCGAATTTCAACATTTTTAATATATTCGAATGAGTTTGCATCTGACTTTGTCAGATATCGTCGATTAACATCCATTGAAGCCCTTTGAGGTCGATTGTCACTTTGTGTTGATTGAAAATTTCCAAAGTCTATCTTCCTCATTTGAAGTCGAATTTCATCAATTGTTATATATTTGAATGAGTTTGCATCTAACTTTGTCAGATATCGTCGATTAACATCCATTGAGTCGATTGTCACTTTGTGTTGATTGAAAATTTTCAAAGTCTATCTTTCTCATTTGAAGTCGAATTTCAACATTTCTTATATATTTGAATGAGTTCGCATCTAACTTTGTCAGATATCGTCGATTAACATCCATTGAAGCCCATTGAGGTCGATTGTCACTTTGTAATGATTGAAAATTTTCAGTGTCTATCTTCCTCATTTGAAGTCGAATTTCATCAATTTTTATATATTTGAATGAGTTTGCATCTATCTTTGTCAGTTATCGTCGATTAACATCCATTGAGTCGATTGTCACTTTGTGTTGATTGAAAATTTTTAAAGTCTTTCTTCCTCATTTGCAGTCGAATTTCAACATTTCTTATATATTTGAATGAGTTTGCATCTAACTTTGTCAGATATCGTCGATTAACATCCATTGAAGACCTATGAGGTCGATTGTCACTTTGTGTTGATTGAAAATTTTCAAAGTCTATCTTCCTCATTTGAAGTCGAGGTTCAACATTTCTTATATATTTGAATGAGTTTGCATCCAAATTTGTCAGATATCGTCGATTTACATTCATTGAAGCACATTGAGGTCGATTGTCACTTTGTGTTGATTGAAAACTTTCAAAGTCTATCTTCCTCATTTGAAGTGGAATTTCAACATTTTTTATATATTTGAATGAGTTTGCATCCAACTTTGTCAGATATCGTCGATTTAGATTCATTGAAGCCCATTGAGGTCGATTGTCACTTTGTGTTGATTGAAAATTTTCAAAGTCTATCTTCCTCATTTGAAGTCGAGTTTCAACATTTCATATATATTTGAATGAGTTTGCATCCAACTTTGTCAGATATCGTCGATTTACATTCATTGAAGCCCATTGAGGTCGATTGTCACTTTGTGTTGATTGAAAATTTTCAAAGTCTATCTTCCTCATTTGAAGTCGAATTTCATCAATTGTTATATATTTGAATGAGTTTGCATCCAACTTTGTCAGATATCGTCGATTTACATCCATTGAAGCCCTTTGAGGTCAATTGTCACTTTGTGTTGATTGAAAATTTTCAAAGTCTATCTTCCTCATGAAGTCGAATTTCAACATTTCTTATATATTTGAATGAGTTTGCATCCAACTTTGTCAGATATCGTCGATTTAGATTCATTGAAGCCCATTGAGGTCGATTGTCACTTTGTGTTGATTGAAAATTTTCAAAGTCTATCTTCCTCATTTGAAGTCGAGTTTCAACATTTCTCATATATTTGAATGAGTTTGCATCCAAAGTTGTCAGATATCGTCGATTAACATCCATTGAAGCCCTTTGAGGTCGATTGTCACTTTGTGTTGATTGAAAATTTTTAAAACCTTTCTTCCTCATTTGAAGTCGAATTTCAACATTTCTTATATATTTGAATGAGTTTGCATCCAACTTTGTCAGATATCGTCGATTTACATTCATTGAAGCCCATTGAGGTCGATTGTCACTTTGTGTTGATTGAAAATTTTCAAAGTCTATCTTCCTCATTTGAAGTCGAATTTCATCAATTGTTATATATTTGAATGAGTTTGCATCCAACTTTGTCAGATATCGTCGATTTACATCCATTGAAGCCCTTTGAGGTCGATTGTCACTTTGTGTTGATTGAAAATTTTCAAAGTCTATCTTCCTCATGAAGTCGAATTTCAACATTTCTTATATATTTGAATGAGTTTGCATCCAACTTTGTCAGATATCGTCGATTTAGATTCATTGAAGCCCATTGAGGTCGATTGTCACTTTGTGTTGATTGAAAATTTTCAAAGTCTATCTTCCTCATTTGAAGTCGAGTTTCAACATTTCTCATATATTTGAATGAGTTTGCATCCAACTTTGTCAGATATCGTCGATTAACATCCATTGAAGCCCTTTGAGGTCGACTGTCACTTTGTGTTGATTGAAAATTTTTAAAACCTTTCTTCCTCATTTGAAGTCGAATTTCAACATTTCTTATATATTTGAATGAGTTTCCATCCAACTTTGTCAGATATCGTCGATTTAGATTCATTGAAGCCCATTGAGGTCGATTGTCACTTTGTGTTGATTGAAAATTTTCAAAGTCTATCTTCCTCATTTGAAGTCGAATTTCAACATTTTTAATATATTCGAATGAGTTTGCATCTGACTTTGTCAGATATCGTCGATTAACATCCATTGAAGCCCTTTGAGGTCGATTGTCACTTTGTGTTGATTGAAAATTTCCAAAGTCTATCTTCCTCATTTGAAGTCGAATTTCATCAATTGTTATATATTTGAATGAGTTCGCATCTAACTTTGTCAGATATCGTCGATTAACATCCATTGAGTCGATTGTCACTTTGTGTTGATTGAAAATTTTCAAAGTCTATCTTTCTCATTTGAAGTCGAATTTCAACATTTCTTATATATTTGAATGAGTTCGCATCTAACTTTGTCAGATATCGTCGATTAACATCCATTGAAGCCCATTGAGGTCGATTGTCACTTTGTAATGATTGAAAATTTTCAGTGTCTATCTTCCTCATTTGAAGTCGAATTTCATCAATTTTTATATATTTGAATGAGTTTGCATCTATCTTTGTCAGTTATCGTCGATTAACATCCATTGAGTCGATTGTCACTTTGTGTTGATTGAAAATTTTTAAAGTCTTTCTTCCTCATTTGCAGTCGAATTTCAACATTTCTTATATATTTGAATGAGTTTGCATCTAACTTTGTCAGATATCGTCGATTAACATCCATTGAAGACCTATGAGGTCGATTGTCACTTTGTGTTGATTGAAAATTTTCAAAGTCTATCTTCCTCATTTGAAGTCGAGGTTCAACATTTCTTATATATTTGAATGAGTTTGCATCCAAATTTGTCAGATATCGTCGATTTACATTCATTGAAGCACATTGAGGTCGATTGTCACTTTGTGTTGATTGAAAACTTTCAAAGTCTATCTTCCTCATTTGAAGTCGATTTCCAACATTTCTTATATATTTGAATGAGTTTGCATCCAACTTTGTCAGATATCGTCGATTTACATTCATTGAAGCCAATTGAGGTCGATTGTCACTTTGTGTTGATAGGAAATTTTCAAAGTCTATCTTCCTCATTTGAATTCGAATTCCAACATTTTTTATATATTTGAATGAGTTTGCATCCAACTTTGTCAGATATCGTCGATTTACATTCATTGAAGCACATTGAGGTCGATTGTCACTTTGTGTTGATTGAAAACTTTCAAAGTCTATCTTCCTCATTTGAAGTCGAATTTCAACATTTTTTATATATTTGAATGAGTTTGCATCTAACTTTGTCAGATATCGTCGATTTACATTCATTGAAGCCCATTGAGGTCGATGTCACTTTGTGTTGATTGAAAATTTCCAAAGTCTATCTTCCTCATTTGAAGCCGAGTTTCAACATTTCTTATATATTTGAATGAGTTTGCATCCAACTTTGTCAGATATCGTCGATTTACATCCATTGAAGCCCTTTGAGGTCGATTGTCACTTTGTGTTGATTGAAAATTTTCAAAGTCTATCTTCCTCATTTGAAGTCCAATTTCATCAATTGTTATATATTTGAATGAGTTTGCATCCAACTTTGTCAGATATCGTCGATTTACATCCATTGAAGCCCTTTGAGGTCGATTGTCACTTTGTGTTGATTGAAAATTTTCAAAGTCTATCTTCCTCATGAAGTCGAATTTCAACATTTCTTATATATTTGAATGAGTTTGCATCCAACTTTGTCAGATATCGTCGATTTAGATTCATTGAAGCCCATTGAGGTCGATTGTCACTTTGTGTTGATTGAAAATTTTCAAAGTCCATCTTCCTCATTTGAAGTCGAATTTCAACATTTCTTATATATTTGAGTGAGTTCGCATCTTACTTTGTCAGATATCGTCGATTAACATCCATTGAAGCCCTTTGAGGTCGATTGTCACTTTGTGTTGATTGAAAATTTTCAAAGTCCATCTTCCTCATTTGAAGTCGAGTTCCAACATTTCTTATATATTTGAATGAGTTTGCATCCAACTTTGTCAGATATCGTCGATTTACATTCATTGAAGCACATTGAGGTCGATTGTCACTTTGTGTTGATTGAAAACTTTCAAAGTCTATCTTCCTCATTTGAAGTCGAATTTCAAATTTTTTATATATTTGAATGAGTTTGCATCTAGCTTTGTCAGATATCGTCGATTTACATTCATTGAAGCCCATTGAGGTCGATGTCACTTTGTGTTGATTGAAAATTTTCAAAGTCTATCTTCCTCATTTGAAGTCGAATTCTATCAATTGTTATATATTTGAATGAGTTTGCATCTAACTTTGTCAGATATCGTCGATTGCCATCCATTGAAGCCTTTTGGGGTCGATTGTCACTTTGTGTTGATTGAAAACTTTCAAAGTCTATCTTCCTCATTTGAAGTCGAATTTCAACATTTTTTATATATTTGAATGAGTTTGCATCCAACTTTGTCAGATATCGTCGATTTACATTCATTGAAGCCCATTGAGGTCGATTGTCACTTTGTGTTGATTGAAAATTTTCAAAGTCTATCTTCCTCATTTGAATTCGAATTCCAACATTTTTTATATATTTAAGGAGTTTGCATCTAACTTTGTCAGATATCGTCGATTAACATCCATTGAAGATCTATGAGGTCGATTGTCACTTTGTGTTGATTGAAAATTTTCAAAGTCTATCTTCCTCATTTGAAGTCGAATTTCATCAATTGTTATATATTTGAATGAGTTTGCATCCAACTTTGTCAGATATCGTCGATTTACATCCATTGAAGCCCTTTGAGGTCGATTGTCACTTTGTGCTGATTGAAAATTTTCAAAGTCTATCTTCCTCATGAAGTCGAATTTCAACATTTCTTATATATTTGAATGAGTTTGCATCCAACTTTGTCAGATATCGTCGATTTAGATTCATTGAAGCCCATTGAGGTCGATTGTCACTTTGTGTTGATTGAAAATTTTCAAAGTCTATCTTCCTCATTTGAAGTCGAGTTTCAACATTTCATATATATTTGAATGAGTTTGCATCCAACTTTGTCAGATATCGTCGATTAACATCCATTGAAGCCCTTTGAGGTCGATTGTCACTTTGTGTTGATTGAAAATTTTTAAAACCATCCTTCCTCATTTGAAGTCGAATTTCAACATTTCTTATATATTTGAATGAGTTTCCATCCAACTTTGTCAGATATCTTCGATTTAGATTCATTGAAGCCCATTGAGGTCGATTGTCACTTTGTGTTGATTGAAAATTTTCAAAGTCTATCTTCCTCATTTGAAGTCGAATTTCAACATTTTTAATATATTCGAATGAGTTTGCATCTGACTTTGTCAGATATCGTCGATTAACATCCATTGAAGCCTTTTGAGGTCGATTGTCACTTTGTGTTGATTGAAAATTTCCAAAGTCTATCTTCCTCATTTGAAGTCGAATTTCATCAATTGTTATATATTTGAATGAGTTTGCATCTAACTTTGTCAGATATCGTCGATTAACATCCATTGAGTCGATTGTCACTTTGTGTTGATTGAAAATTTTCAAAGTCTATCTTTCTCATTTGAAGTCGAATTTCAACATTTCTTATATATTTGAATGAGTTCGCATCTAACTTTGTCAGATATCGTCGATTAACATCCATTGAAGCCCATTGAGGTCGATTGTCACTTTGTAATGATTGAAAATTTTCAGTGTCTATCTTCCTCATTTGAAGTCGAATTTCATCAATTTTTATATATTTGAATGAGTTTGCATCTATCTTTGTCAGTTATCGTCGATTAACATCCATTGAGTCGATTGTCACTTTGTGTTGATTGAAAATTTTTAAAGTCTTTCTTCCTCATTTGCAGTCGAATTTCAACATTTCTTATATATTTGAATGAGTTTGCATCTAACTTTGTCAGATATCGTCGATTAACATCCATTGAAGACCTATGAGGTCGATTGTCACTTTGTGTTGATTGAAAATTTTCAAAGTCTATCTTTCTCATTTGAAGTCGAATTTCAACATTTCTTATATATTTGAATGAGTTCGCATCTAACTTTGTCAGATATCGTCGATTAACATCCATTGAAGCCCATTGAGGTCGATTGTCACTTTGTAATGATTGAAAATTTTCAGTGTCTATCTTCCTCATTTGAAGTCGAATTTCATCAATTTTTATATATTTGAATGAGTTTGCATCTATCTTTGTCAGTTATCGTCGATTAACATCCATTGAGTCGATTGTCACTTTGTGTTGATTGAAAATTTTTAAAGTCTTTCTTCCTCATTTGCAGTCGAATTTCAACATTTCTTATATATTTGAATGAGTTTGCATCTAACTTTGTCAGATATCGTCGATTAACATCCATTGAAGACCTATGAGGTCGATTGTCACTTTGTGTTGATTGAAAATTTTCAAAGTCTATCTTCCTCATTTGAAGTCGAGGTTCAACATTTCTTATATATTTGAATGAGTTTGCATCCAACTTTGTCAGATATCGTCGATTTACATTCATTGAAGCACATTGAGGTCGATTGTCACTTTGTGTTGATTGAAAACTTTCAAAGTCTATCTTCCTCATTTGAAGTCGAATTTCATCAATTGTTATATATTTGAATGAGTTTGCATCAAACTTTGTCAGATATCGTCGATTTACATCCATTGAAGCCCTTTGAGGTCGATTGTCACTTTGTGTTGATTGAAAATCTTTAAAGTCTATCTTCCTCATTTGAAGTCGATTTCCAACATTTCTTATATATTTGAATGAGTTTGCATCCAACTTTGTCAGATATCGTCGATTTACATTCATTGAAGCCAATTGAGGTCGATTGTCACTTTGTGTTGATAGAAAATTTTCAAAGTCTATCTTCCTCATTTGAATTCGAATTCCAACATTTTTTATATATTTGAATGAGTTTGCATCCAACTTTGTCAGATATCGTCGATTTACATTCATTGAAGCACATTGAGGTCGATTGTCACTTTGTGTTGATTGAAAACTTTCAAAGTCTATCTTCCTCATTTGAAGTCGAATTTCAACATTTTTTATATATTTGAATGAGTTTGCATCTAACTTTGTCAGATATCGTCGATTTACATTCATTGAAGCCCATTGAGGTCGATGTCACTTTGTGTTGATTGAAAATTTCCAAAGTCTATCTTCCTCATTTGAAGCCGAGTTTCAACATTTCTTATATATTTGAATGAGTTTGCATCCAACTTTGTCAGATATCGTCGATTTACATTCATTGAAGCCCATTGAGGTCGATTGTCACTTTGTGTTGATTGAAAATTTTCAAAGTCTATCTTCCTCATTTGAAGTCGAATTTCATCAATAGTTATATATTTGAATGAGTTTGCATCCAACTTTGTCAGATATCGTCGATTTACATCCATTGAAGCCCTTTGAGGTCGATTGTCACTTTGTGTTGATTGAAAATTTTCAAAGTCTATCTTCCTCATGAAGTCGAATTTCAACATTTCTTATATATTTGAATGAGTTTGCATCCAACTTTGTCAGATATCGTCGATTTAGATTCATTGAAGCCCATTGAGGTCGATTGTCACTTTGTGTTGATTGAAAATTTTCAAAGTCCATCTTCCTCATTTGAAGTCGAATTTCAACATTTCTTATATATTTGAGTGAGTTCGCATCTTACTTTGTCAGATATCGTCGATTAACATCCATTGAAGCCCTTTGAGGTCGATTGTCACTTTGTGTTGATTGAAAATTTTCAAAGTCTATCTTCCTCATCTGAAGTCGAATTTCAAATTTTTTATATATTTGAATGAGTTTGCATCTAGCTTTGTCAGATATCGTCGATTTACATTCATTGAAGCCCATTGAGGTCGATGTCACTTTGTGTTGATTGAAAATTTTCAAAGTCTATCTTCCTCATTTGAAGTCGAATTCTATCAATTGTTATATATTTGAATGAGTTTGCATCTAACTTTGTCAGATATCGTCGATTGCCATCCATTGAAGCCTTTTGGGGTCGATTGTCACTTTGTGTTGATTGAAAACTTTCAAAGTCTATCTTCCTCATTTGAAGTCGAATTTCAACATTTTTTATATATTTGAATGAGTTTGCATCCAACTTTGTCAGATATCGTCGATTTACATTCATTGAAGCCCATTGAGGTCGATTGTCACTTTGTGTTGATTGAAAATTTTCAAAGTCTATCTTCCTCATTTGAATTCGAATTCCAACATTTTTTATATATTTAAGGAGTTTGCATCTAACTTTGTCAGATATCGTCGATTAACATCCATTGAAGATCTATGAGGTCGATTGTCACTTTGTGTTGATTGAAAATTTTCAAAGTCTATCTTCCTCATTTGAAGTCGAATTTCATCAATTGTTATATATTTGAATGAGTTTGCATCCAACTTTGTCAGATATCGTCGATTTACATCCATTGAAGCCCTTTGAGGTCGATTGTCACTTTGTGCTGATTGAAAATTTTCAAAGTCTATCTTCCTCATGAAGTCGAATTTCAACATTTCTTATATATTTGAATGAGTTTGCATCCAACTTTGTCAGATATCGTCGATTAACATTCATTGAAGCCCTTTGAGGTCGATTGTCACTTTGTGTTGATTGAAAATTTTTAAAACCTTTCTTCCTCATTTGAAGTCGAATTTCAACATTTCTTATATATTTGAATGAGTTTCCATCCAACTTTGTCAGATATCGTCGATTTAGATTCATTGAAGCCCATTGAGGTCGATTGTCACTTTGTGTTGATTGAAAATTTTCAAAGTCTATCTTCCTCATTTGAAGTCGAGTTTCAACATTTCTCATATATTTGAATGAGTTTGCATCCAACTTTGTCAGATATCGTCGATTTACATTCATTGAAGGCCATTGAGGTCGATTGTCACTTTGTGTTGATTGAAAACTTTCAAAGTCTATCTTCCTCATATGAAGTCGAATTTCATCAATTGTTATATATTTGAATGAGTTTGCATCCAACTTTGTCAGATATCGTCGATTTACATTCATTGAAGCCCATTGAGGTCGATTGTCACTTTGTGTTGATAGAAAATTTTCAAAGTCTATCTTCCTCATTTGAATTCGAATTCCAACATTTTTTATATATTTGAATGAGTTTGCATCTAACTTTGTCAGATATCGTCGATTAACATCCATTGAAGACCTATGAGGTCGATTGTCACTTTGTGTTGATTGAAAATTTTCAAAGTCCATCTTCCTCATTTGAAGTCGAGTTTCAGCATTTCTTATATATTTGAATGAGTTTGCATCCAACTTTGTCAGATATCGTCGATTTACATTCATTGAAGCACATTGAGGTCGATTGTCACTTTGTGTTGATTGAAAACTTTCAAAATCCATCTTCCTCATTTGAACTCGAATTTCAACATTTTTTATATATTTGAATGAGTTTGCATCTAACTTTGTCAGATATCGTCGATTTACATTCATTGAAGCCCATTGAGGTCGATGTCACTTTGTGTTGATTGAAAATTTCCAAAGTCTATCTTCCTCATTTGAAGCCGAGTTTCAACATTTCTTATATATTTGAATGAGTTTGCATCCAACTTTGTCAGATATCGTCGATTTAGATTCATTGAAGCCCATTGAGGTCGATTGTCACTTTGTGTTGATTGAAAATTTTCAAAGTCTATCTTCCTCATTTGAAGTCGAATTTCAACATTTCTTATATATTTGAGTGAGTTCGCATCTTACTTTGTCAGATATCGTCGATTAACATCCATTGAAGCCCTTTGAGGTCGATTGTCACTTTGTGTTGATTGAAAATTTTCAAAGTCCATCTTCCTCATTTGAAGTCGAGTTTCAACATTTCCTATATATTTGAATGAGTTTGCATCCAACTTTGTCAGATATCGTCGATTTACATTCATTGAAGCACATTGAGGTCGATTGTCACTTTGTGTTGATTGAAAACTTTCAAAGTCTATCTTCCTCATTTGAAGTCGAATTTCAACATTTTTTATATATTTGAATGAGTTTGCATCCAACTTTGTCAGATATCGTCGATTTACATTCATTGAAGCCCATTGAGGTCGATTGTCACTTTGTGTTGATTGAAAATTTTCAAAGTCTATCTTCTTCATTTGAATTCGAATTCCAACATTTTTTATATAATTGAATGAGTTTGCATCTAACTTTGTCAGATATCGTCGATTAACATCCATTGAAGATCTATA